>NC_085845.1:72277398-72579273 GCF_035594765.1 Anolis carolinensis
ATGAAAAATGCCCCTTTTTGCAAATACTGACAAAATGCTAAGTATAAGAATGCATTAAGCATGAAGTTAGCTTCCCTTCTCACATAGCCATATAGGAAAAATTCATGCTGGAAATGCTGTTGTAGATTTTTTTAACAGGTTCAATCATTATAAAGTATGATCTTGTCGCTGAAAAAACATAGGTCTATATTACTGTGGAATGGATGCTGCTGAGGTTAATTTTATTTGTTTGACATAGGGCATGAGTGTTGCAGAATGTAAACTATACATTCATTATATAAACGTGATCATTTATTGTATACTGCAAAATACTTTGCATACGGAATTTTTTGCCACAAGCGAGATAAGTATATACTTAAGAGCAATGAAAATAAAGTTATAAATAACAAAGCTCTTATTCCTGTCCACAACTGGGTGCTGGTCTCAGTGATGAGATTTGGGGGGAGGGATATTTCCAAAATCATAGCTCTATGTTTTAAAAAAATAAAAACAAGAAAGCAAACAAAAACAAAGAGTGTTCTATGCTTCTTGAAACCATCCATCTGCTGGTGGTATCTGATTAGCTTTGGATATAATATCTCCTATATGGAGTTTGAATCCTTTGGAGGGAAAACCCATGCGGGCATTGCATCCCCAGTACTGAAAAAAGCACTAATTAATGTCAGGTTAAACTTTTTCAAGTGTTTGGGGACACCATGGACAAACCATATTTTCATTTGAAGAGCTGGGTGAAAGAGAGGAAATATCAATTCCAGTCTGCTGAAAGGCAAGAGAAAAGATCCTGCTTAAAATTAAATTAGTAGATAACCATATTAATGGTAAGGGAGTTATTGGAATGTGAGGTGGTGCAACTGGAAACGTGAAATGAACTGTGTGTATGTGTCTTCAAGCTGCCCTTTGTCTTATGGTGACCCTATGAATTTCATAGTGTTTTCTTAGACAAGGAATACTCCAAGTTGGGTTTGCCAGTTCCTTCCTCTGAATCTAGCCTGCAGAACCTGGTATTCATTGGTGGTCTTCTAGTACTAACCAGAGCTTATCCTCCTTAGCTTCAAAGATCAATTAGGACAGTGGTTCTCAACCTGGGGTCCCCAGATGTTTTTGGCCTTCAATTCCCAAAAATCCTAGCAGCTGGTAAACTGGCTGGGATTTCTGGGAGTTGAAGGCCAAAAACATCAATTTTATGCCACTAATATTTGTGTTCAGCATCAAAATGTTGATTTTGTTTAGGACAGTGGTTCCATTGAGACAGTCCCATATCCCTGGACCTTGTCTGGGATTTTACCAGGGGAATCCAAACGATGCCACTGGTAAAAACGAATTAATTCAGAATAACCTTGCTTATTGCAAATTCATTAAATACCCCATTAGATCTGCGTCTTCCTAAAAGGCCCGGGTCTAATGGAGTATTGGGCTTGTGGGGACTCACCCCTGGGTAGTTCCAGGACTGACTGGAACTACCCGGGGGTGAATCCCCACAGCCATCTTGCGCCTTTGGGCTCTTAGAGCCCAAAGGTGTAGGATGGCACCCACCTCCCCCCCCCCAAGTTTCCCAAAACAACCCTTAAAATTAAAAAACTTACTCGGCCGCCATTAAGGTTTTCAATTTGTGGTGCCAGGAATTTTTCTCTCCCCTCCCCCACCCCATCTCCTGCCGCATCATTTATTTGCACCAGAAGGACTGAAGGAGTATCTTGATGGCAGCCGGGTAAGTTTTTATTTTCATTTTAAGGGTTGTTTTGGGGGCTTCTGGGTGGGTGTATGCCATCCGGGTAATAGCGGGGATGGCATGTAGCCACCCTACCCAGGAAAGCCCGGATTTAGAGTAGTTTGTGGGAACCAGAGGAGCATTGGCTTCAGTGTGGGTTTTACCCCTGTCTGCTATATGTGTAAAACTTCCAAAAGAGCTTTTTTTTTTTAAAAAAAAAAAATCCCCTTAATGTCTTGCCAACTTAATACTGCAACTTCTTTCATTGTGTCAGTCCATTTGTAATACAATGTTGTTGTTTTTTCTTACCACCTTCTACTTTCCCCAACATTATCATATTTTCCAAAGCATTCTGTTTTCTCATGATATGCCTAAAGTACAATAATCCGTGTTTGGTCATTTTGGCCTCCAGTGAGAGTTCAAGTTTGATATCTGCTTTTTAGGTTGTCCACAGCATTTGTACATCTCTTCTTTAGCACCATGTTTCAAATGAATTTATTCTTTTTCATGTTTCTTCATTTTCATATCTATCTCTAAAAATGTTTCTGTATAAGCTATCCTTGAAGCCCATGAGGGTGTGCTTCTGCTCACATGCATGCATGCCCACAAGCACTCACAAAGGACTTAATTGAGAAATAGATCATATACACAAATCCTGCTCCTCCATATCCTTATACACTTAGTTTCCTCAAAATTTTTTGTGTATTAGCCATAAAGACCTGGAAAGAACTCTCTAGGTGTTTTGGGCTAAAAATGCTTACATAGTTCCCATAATCAGAAACCCATTCATATCAGGGTTTCCAATCATGGGAGCTCTGGGAGTCTATTCAGCTGAATGCACTTACACAGACTCACTCAGACCTTTTGTATTAAATGAGAAAGATCTAAATTGAGGAGAAAGTAGGGATGGGGCTCTAATGTGTACTCTTCCCTCCCCACTTTGATCCTGTTAAATGCAGATGAATGGTACGTATTGTGCTCTTTGTTTTCTTCCTAACCCAACATAATGTTTGGCTTGCTAACTCATACTATTTGGAGCAGGTTTGTTGTTGTTTTCATCCTAATGCTGAGAGAGCCATTCAGTAGATTTCTACAGTTGATAGTACAATGCTTGGAAATAACTCTGATTCTCTTTAATTGAATCCAGTTGGCTGAATCTATTATAGTCTATCTTTAATTACACACAGGTAAATCTAGCTGAAATGTTAAATGGAGCTTAATCAATCACTTAAGATATCTGAATATTCTTGGAAAATGAAGCCATCTGTCTATTGTCCTTGAACTCCTAGCCCCTAGCACATTTGTGAAAGAAAGCCTACACTCAAACAAATACATTTTTACTGTTCACTGTGTAACTGTAATACTAATAATATCTGACTGGATAAATAGATGAGTTCATTTTCTTCCCTTTTAATGATTTTTTATTCAAAAACAGAAAAACAAAACAATCAACAGCATGTTTACACAAATTGCAAGTTTTGATTTTTTTTAAAAAGAACTACTTATTTAAATGCTAAACACTTCTAATATTATTATATTTTCTGGCATATAAGACTACTTTTTAACCCAGGAAAATCTTCTAAAAAATCAGGGGTCATCTTATATGCTGGGTGTCATCTTAAAGGGCGGGTGCTGAAACTTCCGAGCTGGACTGGAGAATCTGTGGTTGCCGCATATGATGGGGGGGGGCCTCAAAAACTGCCGCGATCGCATCCCCGCCATATGCGGTGACCTTATGAAAGCAGCAAGGGTGGCACTGTACAAGTACGGTAGAAGAAAATTCACTCACCAGGATTCATGGAAAGAAGTGACTTAATGTAGTCCTAATGACAAGGTGAGGTGGCATCTCACCCGGAAGGTGTAACTGAAGAGCGGGGCAAGCTGCAGGCATCCGGGACTCCCGGAGTCTGGAAAAAAAGAGATAGAATGGTGCTATGCCCAGAAAAACGTGCCTTTTTCACCTGTTTGGCCTGCCCTTGTATCCTATTACTGTACCTCCTTCTCTGCCTCTCAGATATCACTCCTGAGGACTGCAGTGAAGTGGCACAGGTGCGCATGAGCGAGATCTGAGAGGCAAAGAAGGAGGTATGGTAATAGAATACAAGGGCGGGCCAGATGGTTGAAAGAAGCATGTTTGCGCTACCGCTTTGATAGTCTTTTTATTTGCTGTGCATTGGAAGAGGGGTAATCTTATACGGCGAGTTTATCCCAAACCCTATATTTTAACTGGAAAAGTTGGGGTTGTCTTATACACCCAGCCATCTTATATGCCAGAAAATACAGTACTCTATTGCAGATAGCAAAATGTAAACACACAGAGAGACACCTACACAAAAAGAACAATACTAGAAAACAAGCAGCAAGTAATCTACACACCTTTCACTGACTGTATACTGATTTTTATCTCTTTTTAATCTATTTCCCTTAGATACTACTGTATAATTACACTTCTACTTTTAGTAACATTATACTAATTCCTAAAGCCCACAATAAACAAATGCCCCCTCATTATCATAACCACAGAGTTAGAAAGTCCCAATCATGCTTGTAGTTGGATAAATATTTCTCCTTCGTCAAATCTAGTTAATTTGTGTCAGGACCCAGGCTGCAGAGCACCAATAACCATGCACAGAGACCAGAATCTATCTAATATCTTTATTAAAGGAATATATAAAGTCAATAAAAACAAGTGAGGAATATAGTTCAGAGGTAGACCTTACAGGAAAGGTCAAATTTAGTCCAGGAAAACAATGTCCAATATGAGATATTAGAGTCCAAAGTTATAATCCAATAACCGAAACACACACTTTGCCAAGCAAAGTGTGGGGAAATGACAAGGTCCTTTAGTCCAATGGAGCTTGACAACAAGGCTGGAAAAACAAACTAGATTCTTGGCAAACAAGACTTGATTCGAGGCAACAAGAAGCAAGAAGCAAGAACAGGGTCCGTGGCGAGGTCCGGGGAACAAGGCAGGCTTGGAACTAGAACAAGGTCCTGGAAACAAGGAACTGGAGTAGCGTAGTCCACACACGATCTCACTCCTGAAGCTGACGAATTGACTCCGCAAGGATCTCCTTGCGGGTAAACTCCTATATAGGATCTTGTTTTCCCGCCAAGGAACACTTTCCCTGGGGAACAAGAAGTGAAACCCAGACTGTGTCCAGATGCATGACTCCTTAAGATTTCCCAAGGGAAACAGGCTTAATCAGCTAATTGTCTGGCAGCGATTCTGGCGCTTCGGCGATTCGCCTCCCTAGCGCCTCTATCTCTATTATAATTATCCTTACGAGAGAACGGGGGAGAATTCTGCCCAAGGCTTGTTTGGCTGACTTCTTGAGGGCAAACATCCTGCAGGTGCAGGGGCTCCAATTCTGACTGAATCGGTGGGAAACCCAAGTTTTCCTCTTCGTCTGCCACAATAGTACTAGGAACGGGACTACATGGCCCATGAGACATCACAATTTGTCATTTCAACATATTCACTGATCTTCATCAGCCATTGTCATAATTATTTATCTTTCACTCTCTAGGCATGCATTCCTCCTGCTTTTTTTTTTATTTTTCTCTGTATGCCAGTTTTGTTACCAGATCTCTTCCCCAATAAGATCCATTGATAGTTCTAATGCTAACTCATTGCCCTTAAGTAGATTTTATCTACTCTACTTCTATTTGTTTTTATATACATATTTTTGTAGTATTAAATAGTTTTTAGCCAGCCTAAACCCCTTAGCTATGTTGGGATGAAAGGACAGTTTTTTTTTTTAAAAAAAGAATATGGTTGGCATTCTGTTAGTTATAATGTAATGCCACAGACATATAACCTCCAATTCACATTTATCACTGTGATCTGTGGTTTGTATAATCATCATCTGGGTCTCAAACTGGTTTCTGGATTTCCTATCTGCACAGCATTTTCTTCAATGCTGATTTGAAACATGGTCAATGTAGATGGGCCTGGAATATGATTGCCATTATCATAAATGCCCCTGAATACCAAAGTGAAATCCAGGCATTTGCCCCAAAGGTTGAAATTCTGCAAAGCAGTCAAAGATGATGTGTCTGGCCCCTTCTCTGAACAAATGGCTTTCCATTAATGAACTGTGACAGAATGTCATAGCTATCCAAGCTTCTGATGTCAGTGAGGGGAGGGAGCTGAAAGTGTCATCCTTTGGCATCTCGTTTGCATGCAGTACAGAACTCCAACCCTCATTGGGGCTGGCTGGATATTAGAATTGGTTTCAGGAAATAGAGCGAGAGACATACCATCACCACACTATCATGGTTAAGTGTATGATGCAGGAGCCCAACCTAGATGTGTATACTATACAGTGTTCTCTCGCTACTTCGCCGTCCGCTTTTCATGGACTCGCTATTTCCCGAGGAAACGGGGGTATATTTAATCATTGTTTTAATTGTTATGTGGCCTTTCTCCCCCTTGCAAGTCCCGGGGAGCTAGTGAACCCTTCCCTACCAGCACCAGCTGGGCCCTTGCTCTGGGCCTGCCGTGTTGCTCTGGCAGCTTTCCTGCAGCCAGGGAAGAAGGAACGCTGCTCTAGCTGGATGCGTGAGCGAGGGAGGGTGGGTGAGAGAGTGAAGGCCGGCGGCAGCAGCAAGTGCTTGAAAGGCAGCCAGGTCCGGCTTCTGCCTCCACTCCAGCCGGGCCACGCCGGGAAACTCCTATGGAGGTTTCGGAAGAGGGGGCAGGACTTGTGGAGGACTCCACCCCCTCTTCCGAGTCTTCCAGGGGAGTTTCCCAGCATGGCCCGGCTGGAGCGGAGACAGAAGCCAGACGTGGCCACCTCTTTCAGGCTCTTGCTGCTGCCATCAGCTTTCATTCTCTCACCCACCCACCCTCGCTCACTCATCCAGTTGAAGCAGCGTTCCTTCTCTGCTGCAGGGAAGCAGCCAGAGCAACATGATGGGCCTGGAGCAAGGGCCCAGCCGGCCCTGGTAGGGAAGGGGCTTGCAAGAGGGAGAAAGGCCACATAACAATTAAAATAATGTTTAAATACTAAAATTAAAATAGTGTCCCTACTTTGCGGATTTCCACTTATTGCGGGAGGTCCTGGAACGGAACCCCCGTGATAAGTGAGGGAACACGGTATACCACATTTAACATTTATAAATATTATATGAGTACAGTTGGCACTCTGTGTCCATTGATTTTTCTACAAATGCAACCATTCGTGGCTTGAAAATATTTTTTTACAATATCCAAAAAGCAAACTTTGATTTCCCCATTTTATATCAGGGACACAATCTTATGATGCCATTGTATAAAACAGGACTCAAATATCCACAGATTTTGGTATCAATATGGATCTTGGAACCAAATCCCAGCAGATACCAAGGGCCCATTGTAATCTTTCCAACAATCCTGCAAAACAGTCCAGTATTCAGACCCTCATAATATTTGTAAAAACAAAAAAAGTGGATGCCAGTAATAAACTATATATGATTATAATTTCAATTTTATTCCCCATAATCCATCTGCACAATGATTTATTCAATAATAAGGATGAAATATTGCCTGTATTGAAGGGCCATTTCATGAAATCTTTACTCAAGATTAAGTCAGCTGCAAATTTCAATTAAAAATACAGGAATCAGGAATGTTGTGTCATTGAAAGGGCTGCTGTAGGGCAAAACTGTACTATAATGACTTCAAATGGCATGCAGTAAATTAACTTGCCCATTTAATCAAAAATTACAAATGTTCTAGACCGAGCAGGCCAACAGATGCTATAAAAATATAAAGCAGCAACCATTACGTCAACCTGACTTGAAAATGTTTCTTATTTTAGTGGAAGTATCCCCATGTACAAGATATGTAGCATTATATACTACAGAAAGTATAACAATGGAGGTGCTTTTATCAATTACTATTTATGCTTTCCATATGTTTTTCCTGAGGGAGCTCAGAGTATAATTGTAGTTCAGACCCATGGATAAGTTAAGGGTCATTCCGTGGAGAGGAGGAGGTACCAATTCCACCTCAGGGAGACAGCTGCCCTGGTATTAGCCCCACCATTTCCCCACTTAGGCATTCAAAAAGGCAGAGAGTGTACAGAGAGTTAGTGCTTATTAGTGTTCTCCTAGGATGAACTAAGCTTTTGCCTTTCACTAGTACTCAAAGAAGAGGACAGTGCCCTTTTTGATAAGAGTTCAGGTAAAGTACTCGAATTGATCTGTGGATAATTTGACTCAGGTCTTTTGGATTGATTTAGAATCATAGAATCATAGAATAGTAGAGTTGGAAGAGACCTCATGGGCCATCCAGTCCAACCCCCTGCTAAGAAGCAGGAAATCGCATTCAAAGCACCCCCGACAGATGGCCATCCAGCCTCTGCTTAAAAGCCTCCAAAGAAGGAGCCTCCACCACGGCCCGGGGGAGAGAGTTCCACTGTCGAACAGCTCTCACAGTGAGGAAGTTCTTCCTGATGTTCAGGTGGAATCTCCTTTCCTGTAGTTTGAAGCCATTGTTCCGTGTCCTAGTCTGCAGGGTAGCAGAAAACAAGCTTGCTCCCTCCTCCCTATGACTTCCCTTCACGTATTTGTACATGGCTATCATGTCTCCTCTCAGCCTTCTCTTCTGCAGGCTAAACATGCCCAGCTCTTTAAGCTGCTCCTCATAGGGCTTGTTCTCCAGACCCTTAATCATTTTAGTCGCCCTCCTCTGGATGCTTTCCAGCTTGTCAACATCTCCCTTCAACTGTGGTGCCCAGAATTGGACACAGTATTCCAGGTGTGGTCTGACCAAGGCAGAATAGAGGGGTAGCATGACTTCCCTGGATCTAGACGCTATTCTCCTATTGATGCAGGCCAGAATACCATTGGCTTTTTTAGCTGCCGCATCACATTGTTGGCTCATGTTTAACTTGTTGTCCACGATGACTCCAAGGTCTTTTTCGCACACACTGCTGTCAAGCCAGGCGTCCCCCATTCTGTAACTTTGATTTCCACTTTTTCTGCCGAAGTGAAGTATCTTGCATTTGTCCCTGTTGAACTTCATTTTGTTAGTTTCGGCCCATCTCTCTAGTCTGTCAAGATCGTTTTGAATTCTGCTCCTGTCTTCTGGAGTGTTAGCTATCCTTCTCAGTTTTGTGTCGTCTGCAAACTTGATGATCGTGCCTTCTAACCCTTCGTCTAAGTCATTAATAAAGATGTTGAACAGAACCGGGCCCAGGACGGAGCCCTGCGGCACTCCACTTGTCACTTCTTTCCATGATAAAGACGACGCATTGGTGAGCACCCTTGGGGTTCGTTTGCTTAGCCAATTACAGATCCACCTAACCGTAGTTTTGTCTAGCCCACATTTTACTAGTTTGTTTGCCAGAAGGTCGTGGGGGACTTTGTCGAAGGCCTTACTGAAATCCAGGTAGGCTACATCCACAGCATTCTCTGTATCAACCCAACTCGTAACTCTATCGACTATTTTGGACTAAAATTTCTAGACTTATACATGGTAAGTCTTCTTGGTCTGACTCAACGTTCTATCTGGTAGATTGCATGTTATCAGAAGTATGAGCTCTGCCATGTTCATTCTCAATGTCTATTCTCCATCATTTGAATGTAGTTGCTTGTATTTGCTGTGTATTCTATGTATTGGATGATGAGTGTTATCGTGTTTTGACATTGCTGTTATTTGTTATTGCATATTGAATGCCACTTTCTCTCATTAGCTAGAAAATGTTTATCTTTGCCTGGTAGATTAATGTCTTTCATTCTTGTGAGAGACCTAATATTGGGGGATAGCTGAAATATTTTGGTTGAATGAGCCAATGGGGAACAAACCAGCGCAAGAGGGACTGGTGTTTCCTATTAACAAAATGGAATGAAAACCTATGGAATATTTGAATTGTTTTACCTATAAATGTATTTCACATTTATCCACTCTTCTGACCTAACAAAATATGCTGTACTATGTCTGACTCAATTTTCCTAAATGAAGCTTATAGACTCTGAAAGCTTTGTGTCCAGAATTGGAATATGCCAACTATTATGGCTGTCATCTTGAAAGTGTTTCAAAGTGCTCAAGAAGATAGTGGAAATCACATTACAATTTAAATAGTGGCAATCACATTAACCTCAGGAATAGTTCTTCTGCTTACATCTTTTTAATGGCAGGTTGTGTAAAGGAGCATGGGCAAGCTTTGGCACTCTAGGTGTTTTGGACTTCAACTCCCAGAAAGCCCAGTCAACTTACCAGCTGTTAGGAATTGTGATAGTTGAAGCCTAAAACACCTGGAAGGTCAATTTTTGCCCATGCCTACATGGAATCCACAGTATAGATTAGTGGTTCTCAACCTTTGAGTCCCCAGGTGTTTTGGTCTACAACTCCCAGAAATCCCAGCCAGTTTACCAGATGTTAGGATTTCTGGGAGTTGAAGGCCAAAACATCTGGGGACCTACAGGTTGAGAACTACTGGTATAGCTCTACAATGTTCAAACAATTGCTATAAAGTTGATAGCAGCCAACATGTGAACTGGTTTAAACCAGCCGTTACTTGATAGCCACAAAGGAAGAATGGACAACTTTCTACACTCCTATACTGGGCTGAAACTCCTATCTTTGCTCACAATTGGTTATGGTGACAAGGGCTGCCATTTGTGCCATGAAGCAATGGTTTATTATCTAAACATGTGTCCACGTTATCCTCCCAGTTGTTTGTATCTAGTGGAGTGAGGCTTATGGTGTTGTATATAAAAAGATAAATCATCCCTTAGATAAACCTTTTACAAATTTCTGTCTTCTCCATCATTGATATCATCCACTTCTACAATGAAGATCACTTACTAAAGAAATCTAGAGAGCATCTGAAAGTTACCTGTTGTTCAAGTGCATGAGATATGTAATCTGCTGAGCATTTATAGATATGACAGAATGTTCAGTGATGTTTGGGTTTTTTTATGACCTATAGCTTAAACAAATAAATCGAACAGAACTGAACTTACCTCCTGCTTACTATTTGTTTTCAGCAGAATCTAACGCCAACCACCAGAAGGAAAGAAGAATGAAAGAGCTCCTTTGCCGGATCAGCAGGCTTTCACTATTATAAAGAGCTATAGTCTCTTATTCCTACTGCTGCTGGCATGTTCCAAGGTTTTTATGGAACCTATCATACCATTTTCAGCCACTGATGAAGAATGTTCTGAGAGACTGAATTTTAGGGCACAGCTCAAGAATGTTTGTGTTTCATTTTGTAGCCACACACTTTTGTTTGCAAGCCAAATATTACATCCAAGAGAAATGAGGAGATGACAAATCAACAGGCTCCCGCTAATTTAAACACTCCATCTTGGGAGCCATTTCCAATCTAGAAAACAAATGCTAAAGCCAAATTACTCAGCATTCTCCCTGGAGTAGAATAAAAACTGGTCTAAAGGCTCAAATTAGGAGATTTGATTTGGTTTGATTCAGAAATGTATGCGCCAAGAGATCGGGACATGCTCTGCTTTTGATTTCTGTGCTGCAGCATATGAAATATTCTGCTGCCAGGTACTTACTTGTTGATGCCCCATGTATATATTTAACACTCCTCACCAAAGTATTGCTTTTCCACTTGGAATGCATAGTGACACCACACTGATGTTGTTAAGAGAGCACATTTGCAATCCAATGGGCTATATCAGTGAAGCATGTGGAGAACATTTTGTACATGAGTTCAACAGTTCATGGAGCAACCCCCTTCCTGGAATATATACTGCTACTTATTCACCTCATAGTAACTTGTGCAGTGTTTCAGAAGAGTTAAGTCATATAAACATTACTTCTTGGGACTTTAAAATAAATGTTTTTAAAAATGTGGGTTGCTGGCCACCAACCTTGGTGATGCTTGAATACCAAGTACAACAAAATGCAATGCGCTCTCAGTTCTGTGACTGCAAGCAGTAAACCTCTGTTAAAGGTCACTAGACATCTTTCCTGTTATTCAGATGAAGACATGGTTGCAGAAATAAGCAATGATCTGTTATCCTTTCACATAGGCTTTATGCTATGCCTGATCATTGGTCCAATGTACTTTCTACACTGATTGGTTGTGGATATCCAGAGTTTCAGACAGGAGCTTTATATAGCTTTTCCTGGAAATGCAAGGGATTGAACTATGGACCTTTTGCAGGCAGATGATATGGACTGCGATAAATTTATAGCACTCTCCACATACTATGACTGTATACATCTCTATTTTCTTCAGATTTTTTGCATAAAGCATCCAGAATTTGGCTATTGGTGGTAATGATGGTGAGTGAGAGCTTAATCCTAGCTCTTCCCTTAATGTCATAATTCCCTGATATTTACAAGCTGGCATAGAACACCTTCATTTCCCTTTGAATTTCACAGCTCCATTCATGAAGTTAGTAAATGGGCTTATTAATGGGGCAGATTAATTAGCAGGAAATGTATTCTATTATGTCTTCACTATTACTCAACATGAGACTGTTAAAAGACCGCCTGTAGCTCTGTAGCATTTCACTGATGACTGTTCGCAGATTTGAAGGATAATTTATCAGACTTAGAATAAATAACTTGTAAATACAGGGCCAATTCTACAGTCATCAATTCCATTTCAGTGATTGATCTGAATTCTGTGTCAAGCCCAAGGATAGTACTGAATAGTTTATGGCAGAGTAAATGATAGAACAGGAATGGTTTCTCTGATAGGGTGCCTTTCAGATGCAATGGACTATTACACCCATCATCCACAGGGCTATTTGGAATTATGGGGATCATATTCCATGATATTCTTTATTTAAATTTGTGACCAAAATAAAGCTATTCATTCATTCATTCATCTGCCATTCTGGATGGCAGATGCCCTGATTGGTTAAAGTTGGGACAAATGTTGTTACATTTAGTACATATTGATATTCTTGATTACATCTTAGACTCCAGGAGGAGGGGATGGTCATTATTTCTGAATCCTTACAACAACGAGCATTAATTCAAGAGGATTCTATTGAATGATAAGTGGAGAAGTGATCAGTATTGCTACTGGGCACAACTCAAAGTGCTGGCTTTGACCTATAAACCCCTATTAATGCTCCACTGTGAGAGTCGTTGAACAATTAAAAAGATTGTTTTGGGTGGCAGAGGACTTATCCTCTTTGGATAAATCAATAAACAGAGCTTGAATGGCCAATTTTCAGATGTGCTTTACTTGTTGCTTTACTTCTGCATTCCTGCATGGCAGTGGATTGGACTAGATGGCCCCTGCAGTTTCTATGTTTCTTATAATCAATTTAAAAGATGAATTGTCTCACTCAGGAACTGGCAAGAGAAGCACTTTTATATGGACAAGAAAAAAAAAAGAGTTCGGAGGGCTGCAAAACAATCATGAGGGTTATGTGTGACCCCAGTACAATATTTTGCCTATGTATGGTGCAGTGAGAAACCTTACCTGTGGTGCAGTGGGAGAACCCACAGTCATAGCTACTGGCTACAAGCTAGAAAGAGGAAGATCAGACTGAAGAAGATATTTTACCCATTTGTTTTCTTGGGAGCACTATCCTAGTTGTAGACTAATAATTTATCTAAAAGACACTTAAACTGATTAATGCCCCTTTAATAATTGACAGCCATACTCATTTTCTATCTTCTGTACTTCCAAAGCACTTAATAGATTTTTAGCTGCAAGACAGGAACAGCTCAGTCTTGCAGAATATTGTCAAATGCATCTTAAATAGTTTCAGGACTGGTGGCCTGGAGTAGGTGAATAAAAGCAATGAGAAGAGCTTGGAAAAATGGAAGGCGTCAGATAGGTAGGCTCACAAATTGCCAGAAAACTGAGAGGCAGTTTGATGACATCTTGTGTTTTTCTTTTTACCCCAAATCAGTGGTTCTCAACCTTCCTAATGCCACAGCCCTTTAATACAGTTCCTCATGTTGTGGTGACCCGCAACCATAAAATTATTTTTGTTGCTACTTCATAACTGTAATTTTGCTACTGTTGTGAATTGTAATGTAAATATCTGATATATAGGATATATTTTCATTCACTGGACCAAATTTGGCACAAACACCCAATGCGCCCAAATTTGAATACTGGTGGGGTGAGGGGGATTGATTTTGTTATTTGGGAGTTGTAGTTGCTGGGATTTATAGTTAACCTACAATCAAAGAGCACTCTGAACCTAGCCCACAATGGATCTGCATCAAACTTGGCACACTATCTACATGACCAACTTTGAATATTAGTGGAGTTTGGGGGGGGGGGGAGGGTGACCCAACATGATGGTAATTGTAGTTCTTTCTGCATCCAGAGAACCCTATGACCCCCAGTAATGATGGATCTTAACCAAACTTGGCACACAGACCCAACATGGCCAACTGTGAACTGGTGGAATTGACCCACAATTTTGGGAGTTTCAGTTCACCCACTTCCTTATGCATTTTCTACTGGGAGCATTAATAATTAAAAAAATGAAAAATTGACTTCTTTCTAATAGATAACATTACAAATTTCCTAATCTGCTTCTTCTGCTACTGATCCTCCTGATGCTGCTGGGCCACTCTCAGTCCCACATTGCACGAGCACTCTCCCCCCCCGCCTTGAAGTGACTTGCTGGTACAAAGAATAATGAGGGGCTTCACTGTTCCTTTCTCCTCTCCCTCCTCTCCCTCCCCCTCCCGCTCCAAGCTTTCCCTCTGCTTTCCTGCACCTCCTTTCCCTACCTTCGTTGCTCCAAAAGCCTTCCCCCCCCCACTTCCTTGACGACAGGGGGGAAAGCACTCGTGCAATGTGGGACCGAGAGTGGCCCAGCAGCATCAGGAGGAGCAGTAGCAGAAGAAGCAGATTAGGCAATTTGTAATGTTATTAGAAAGAAGCCAATCTTTCCTTTTGTTTATTATTAATCCTCCCAGTAGAAAACTCACCTTCTTTGCTGCCCAGATCCTTTCTCCCTTGTCTTGTTTACTTCCAAAATCCTATTTCCCTCCCACCTCTCTTTTCCTGCATGAGAGAAGTGAGTTGAACTGGATGGCCCCTGAGTTCTCTGCTATCATCATCATCACCATCATCACCACCACCACAAAGACTGGATGGCCATCTGTTGGAGGTGCTTTGATTGTGTTTTTCCTGCATTGCAGAAGCGGGTTGGACTAGATGTCCCTGGGGTCTTCCACTGAAATACTGTTTATGTTGGTCAAAGAGTTTGCCCATGACTGATATATACACATATTTAATATAAGATATATAAAATTTTCTTTGGGCTCCACAAGAAACTTTTGCTTCAAAAAAGACTCCATGGCTGAAACAGTTTGGAAACCTCTGCTCTAATGTGTCTGGATGCATGCCTTATTGCAGGGCTCAGGTCTGCCACATATAAATCTTGAGAAGGTTTTGTTCTTATTTCTTGAAATTTCACAGTAGTTTGATAGCAGAAAAACAGATTTTGTTGTGCTTTCAGCATTCTGACAACACATACTTGCACTTCTAGGATACTATTATGATCAAAGGCTACCTTTATTATTAAGTCATCAAGCTGATCTTCCAGGAGTTTGATGTCTCTATCATTTTGAAGATTTTGTTGATGACTCCTTCCATGGCAATTGTTGAACATGGCATGGTTTCCTACAGCAGTTTTCAAGCTCCATAGCAGGTTGGCAACAGCCTGTTCAAAGCTCTTGGTTTCTATGGGCTCACCAGTACCAAACATGAAAAGTCACCTAGCAGCTGGATGGTCCAGCAGTGAAGAAAAGAAGGAGTAGTGGGAAGAGTGATGAAAAGGTGATGGAAGGTGGCATCTCTATTTCAGCTGCCATTTCCCACTCTCTCAAAACCACTTGCCAACATGACCAACACTTGCCTATCAGAAATGTAATAATTTGCTTTCTATTGTTGCTTTAAAGAAGAGACGTTTGCTTAGTTTGACAATTTCATTCATGAAGAAATCACTATTAATCAATATCTGGCCAATACGTCTTTATTTGTACAGAAATAACCCTATAAATCAATATCTGCCTAGAACAGAGAAGATGCATTAAAATGATCCATAAATGATATAACTATCCGCTCAGACTCCATAAATTCAATAATGGCATGTCCAAACTATGCTGGAGACGTGGCAAAACAGGAAATTGGACTCCTATGTATCCACCTTGTCCAAAAAAATGTATTATGGGAGGATGTATTATGATAGATAAGTCAAATGTTGGGTCAGAATGAAAACTTGCCAAATAAAGAGCTTATAGCAATTATATTAAGTACCGCAAGGCTAGAAATAGCTAAAGCATGGAAAATATTAGAAATCTATAGACACAAAAGTAGTTAAATAGGATATGTCCATAGCTCTTTCAGAAAAAATAGCATACAGAATAAAAGTAGCAAAAGGGGATGCAAAAGAAGACATATTTTAGATTATTTAGAAATGATTTATTATTTATGTTTCTCCAGGCACTACTGGACTTAAACTTCCTTTGGATCAAGGAGATTCTGGAAAAACGAATATTGAAGGTTATGGTTAAAATATACATAGCATGTAATTATTTGGAAGACAATTCATATTGATGAAGATTTATAATGATAACCTTTATAATTTCATGATTTGAGGAAAGCAGGGTGAAAGGAAAAGACAGAAGGAGAAGAAAAAAATTGAATTCCGATATCAGTATAGGAAGAAGGGATTTATGGATGTATCACGATTACAATTGTAGAAAGTAGTAATAAAAGAGAAAAAAATCACTCCAAACAAAAGGAGGAGGAGGAGGAGGAGGAGGAGGAGGAGGAGGAGGAGGAGGAGGAGGAGGAGGAGGAGGAGGAGGAGGAAAGAGAAGCTAAAGAAGAGGGAGAAAATAATGACTGTGTGGTTCATAGATTTCTGAAATTTATATCCTACTCTTCAGTGATTAGCATTCGGCCGGAGGGGGGGGAGTGTTAAATAAGTACATAACAATAGAACAGCACAGAACAGAATAAACAAATCTAATCAAATACAAACCTATAGCAGTTTAAGGGAACTGAAACTAGAAGTACTTAAAAATTCCAGTAAATAATTAGGTTTTTGTCTGGTACTAGTATGATAGCTAAGCAGAAGCCACATGACTCCTTGATGAGAATATTCTACAGGGCAATTATTGTTCTTATATCCTAATTTATGAACCTTTTAATCCCTGTTGTTTTTCTTATGTGAAGGGTCTGAAAAGAACAATGTCAATTTTAGCACATGTTTTCTGTGTCCCTCTACTGCAGTGATTCCCAAAGTGGGTGCTACCACCCCCCGGTGGGCGCTGGATCGATCCAGGGGGGTGGCGATGGCACCTATTAGGACATGGGGGCAGGGCCAGAGGAGGGGCCAAGTGCCGGAGACAGGGCTGAGCACCTGAGGCACCTGTTAGGACACACAGGGGATGGAGCTAGAGGAGTGGGCGTGACTTCTTCCCAAGAGCCTGAGACAGGGCTGAGACTCTATACCTCTCCTGAGGTACTTGTTGGGACACAGAGAGCGGAGCTAGGGAAGGGGGCGGGGCCTCCTTCCAAGAGCCCGAGGCAGAGTTGAGCCTCTGTACCACTCCTGAGAGGCCTTTTAGGACTAAAGGGCAGTGGGCAGGGCCTCTTCCCAAGAGACTCTGTATATCTCCCCTGAGGCACTTGTTAGAACACAGGGGTGGGGTATAAAGGTCCAGCCCCATCAGGCACTTGGGAAGAGGCCCTGCCTGCTCCTGTAGCCCCACCCCCTGTGTCCTGACAGGCACCGCAGGACAGGGATAGAAGCTCAGCCCTGCCTCAGAGCTCGTAACTCTGCCCATTCCAGTCCTGGCCTCCCATTTGTGCCCCCCCCCCCCCCCATCTCACCCTCCCAGCCCTGCATCTTGGACTGGGGAGAGGCTCAGCCCCGCCCTCTTGAGCAGGAACCATGCCCACCCCTCTAAGCCACGCCCCCCTTTCCAGGGGGCACTGAGTAATTTTTTTTTTGGAAAGAGGGTGGTAGGCCAAATAAGTTTGGGAACCACTGCTCTACTGTGTCGCTCTACTGATAATGCTAATTTTCATGAGTGGTTTAAATTTGATTTCAGACTGCTCCAGAGGATTGCTGTTTAGGCTGAGGGTAGGCGTTTCCTGAATCTGGCTGAATCTGCCCAATTCAGTACTGAATTCAGGATCTTTCTGTACTCAAAGGACTGTTCTGCTGCATAAGGTAGAGATGATGGCCATGAATCCAGTTTGGTTCCAGATCTTATCCTCTGTCTAGAGGGTGGGGGCTGTCTTGGGTTTGTTGGGTTCCAGAAGCCCAAGAAATCCTAAACAAGTGTGTGGATGAGCACTGGAAGTTGTATGACGTGATCCTCGGGCCCAATCTACACACCACCTGCAGCTGGAAAGACCCAGGTCTTCTGAAAGACCTGAGTCTTTCCAGCTGTCAAATTACTTCAGCACAAAGCAGGGTTTTTCTGCTTTGTGCTGAAGGAATTCGGTTTTACATTGGCTGTTGTTAGGATTCCCCATGTGAAAACGTGGGAGGGCGTGCATTTTGGGTGCTGTCTGGATGCCTTCCCAGATGCACAGTAATAATTCCTGGCAAAATAATAACATCCCAGGCCAGGTACTGGATGGAGCCTTGCCACTCAGAGCTTCTTCCAAAGACCAAACTTCACTCTTTCAAACATCCCTTTTCCTGCAATGAAGAATGAGAATGGAGCATTAAATCTGAACAGGTAGTGTTTGCAAGCACTGGGTGAGAATGCAGCAACCTTTTCTTTTGCCTTTACCTGGAGGAATCTACTTCTTAGAAGAAAACCAGGATGACAGGATCCCAAAGAAACATATGCTTAATCCTTTATAGACAACACATTTCTATTCCTTTTTATTATTTCTGTTTCTAATTCTTTCCTTTTTATTTTTTATTTATGATTTTAAGATTTATGTTGAAAGTGGGAGAACAATTGTGTCAGATAGAAAAGTGTCCAAAAAAAAGAATAATAGAATATTAGAATATAGATCAGTTGTACTAAAAAATAAAGAGGGAGAAAAAGAAATAAAATAAAAAATAAATGGGAGAAAAAAGAGGAGGGGTATAGATTTTAAAAAAGTGTCTTTTTTGTGGACTTCCAATCCATATCCTTGCCATCCTTAATAAAGGAAAGTACCTTTCCCATTGGTATGTTGTAGATTGTTGTGAGTCTGCTTCCCTATATTACCAAAATCTTCCATGCCTGAGTGTTTGCTAATATCCTTTCTTTGTATTATTATAGTTTTCTTCTCTTTCTTAATATAATCCAAGAAGGGTTGCCAGTCTGTATTTTTCTTCGGTAATCGTTGTTTTGTTATTAAGTATGTCAGTCTGTCCATATTTCTTGTTTCAATTACTTTAATCAACCATTGGTCTACGTCTGGTATCTTTTCTTGTCTCTAATACTTTGCATATGTAATCCTCGCCGCTGTTGTCATATAATTAAATAATAGCTCATACTTTTTTAAAAACTTCATTTCCATTATTCTTAGAAGGAAATGTTCTGGTTTCATCTGACATTTAATATTTCAGATTTTTTGAATTGTTTTGTGTATCTCTCTCCAATTTTTTTCACCTTATCACAAGTCCACCACATGTGGAAGAAAGGATCCTTCCTGATTCATACATTTCCAGCAGGTGGTCTGTATATTCTTATAAAAGTTTCCTAATTTTTGTGGAGTTATATACCACCTGTGGAACATTTTAAACCAATTCTCCTTCAGATCATACTCATACCTTTGTCTCATTTTATGGTTTTCTTGTTTTGCTTGTCAATGATCATACCTTTAAAAATTCTAACAGTGTTTTTAAAAGTTACCTTACCTAGATGTTTATCCATTTTTGTCCTATTTATTGACGATTTGCTTATTCCTACTCATTCTAACGATGACTCCTTTCTAAATCCCCATGCCCTGACCCACAACAGACTCTGACTTCTTTCTGTGGCTTCATGTACACTGACGATTTAACATAGTTTCAAATGGATATTCAAGAAAGTGATTTTGCTGTGCAGATGATTACATAGGAAATCTGGAAACAGTTTGAGACAAGGGCTTCCTTTTGTGTGCTTTTATGGTCATTTGTTGTTTAGCCACTTCAATTTGAGGCTAACTTTAAACTTCACTAAATGGTCAATGTAGATGGGGCCTATATTGTTTCCCTCAACTAGTTATTTACTGAGGAAACCCTCTTGAGCATTTTCTGACATAGAACAAGACGGCTTCCCTCCTCTTTTTAGTTTTCTACAGAAGAAGAAGACAGAGAAACGAATGCAAGAAGGGAATCCCTATTCTCATCAGGGATCAGAAATAGCAATAATTCCCTTCCTGGTAGTTTTAGGAGAAGTCCTGAAGGGGAGAAGAAAGGCATTTTTGGAAACTTCTATGGGCCAGATAAGGACTATGGGTTGAAGGATCCCCTCCTCTCTTATCTGTCTTATATGGTCTTTATCTGGGCATGTCTAAATGTTTTCCAGAAAGCAACACTTCCTTAAGGTTTTGCTAGAAATATTTACTGATATCATTTGCATCTGGAATAAACTAGAATGACAAGGTATGTGTGTTAATGTTTGTTCTAATGCTCGATATGCTTGCCATAAAATTCTTTCTGGTCTTTGTGTATCTTCATCAGCCTTCAGAGCACACATTTTAAGTAGTCCTTCTTCATGTGTCCTTATTCACAGTGCAGCGATGACAGAGTTCCTTGCTCTGACTGATTGACACAATTCCCAGCTTATAAGAGTGAAAGCAATTGAGATAAGCTGAAGATAGATCTCTGTCTTCTCCCAGGGTGTTCAGAACAATATCTCTTCATCTTCAGATAAATCAGCCAACTTGCCACTGCACAGCAGGATGAAAGTCACTGCAATTTCACTTGCTTAACACCACCCCCAACCATAAAACATGACACAGTGTGGCTCCTCAAGGCAATAAGCGAAGAGCTCATTTGGAAAAGTTAAGCCTCTGACCTTTGAGAAGAGTCTTATATTTCAATGAAGAGTGTAGGAGTTGTGGTTGCTAAAAACTGAAGATTGATATAGGCCAGCATTACTGAAAATTTCCAACCAGTAATGATATCAGTAGGTGGCATCCCATAAGCCACCAATTCAACTAATAATGGTAAAAGTGTTGGTGATATCTTCCAGATCTTACTTACAAGGATTTCTCAGATTTTAGACCAATTCCCTTTAATTGGATATACTTTCTGGTAACGGGTACAGGACTGCCACCACAAGGACTTTGTGAATGCAAATGTTATGGTTGTTCAGGTGCTGTCTTAAATTAGGTTCCATATTCTATTTTAATTACTATTTTGATTATGATCAAACACATATGCATTTGTTAAAAGAACTGTCAATAGCTCTTTTGGTAAGAAAGATGTGGTGCTGAAGAGAGATTACTTGTAAAAAGAATGCAGGAAATGCTTGGAAGTGAGAATTAAAAAGACCTGCTTTGGGAACATGAGGCTGAAAGTGTCCATCCTTGATTGATTTTTGTCTTGCTATCCCATCTTTTGTTCATAGGACCCAAAATATATTTTGCCACATTCTTCTGCCAAAGGAGTAGCTTGCTGTTTGAAACCAATTACAATGGACAGTTCTTTAATGTCCTGAAAATCAAATCAGTTCTTCTTCTTCATCTCCTCACAGCTGCATGTCAGTCTACCTTTCTCATCTTTGCACATCTATAATGCAACTAGTCAGGGAGATGGTAAGGAAACATCAAAATATTTCTCTGGATCTTCACTGCACTTCTTCTTTGCAAAGATTTCATACCAACATACTTTACCCTGACACATCAGTGTGTAGGTTTCAAACCACACAAAATAATCCAGAATTTCTAATTCACATTTATCAATGGAGGGCTTGGGAAGAAGTTCACTTTAGGAAATACTGAAGAAGAGCTACCTTTTTGGACTGCATTGCCTAGAATACACCCAAGATAGTAGAGCCACTGATAGGTATAGAATTCTGGTGGTTGTAGTCTGAAAAGAAACTTTCTAGTATACTGATTAGGCCATCCACTAAATATCTCTCAATAAGCTAAAATTTCAATTGGTTATATGACATATTTCTTTCCTGACTGTGTGCTCCATCAGATTTCCTACCAGTTCCAGTAAATATTATATTTCCTTTCATGATCTCATACCTTCTAATGCCTTGTCATGGTTATATCCACTCTTGTGTCCAATTATGCCCAAAATATACAAAAGTTTTGGTCCCAATTTGTCACTGGTTGTACCAGATTTTAGATCTATCTCCAGTCTGCACACTTCTTTCCAACTGCTCATTTCATCTCCCACTTGAGATGAGGTTAAAGGATATGGACATGGTTGCACTCTAAGCCTGAAACATCTTCCACAAACTCAACACCTCTCCCATGTTCCTTCTACAATATCCATGTTCCCTGTCTAGCATGTTTATTTTTCTAAAATGATGATGATGATGATGATGATGATGATGATGGTGAGAATTCTATATCTCTTTAACACTGTAACCGTTTTGAAAAGGAAAACAAAAAGAAACATTCAATTTGATAACATCAAAATGTATTGCAGGAGGCATACAACATAAGCGACCTCCAGGACAAAAGTTACACTCCCATTGAATATTTCATTGGTGTACTGACATCATAGAATCATAGAGTTGTAAGAGAACAGAGGGGTCATCCAATCCACCCCCCTGCCATGCCGAAACATACAATCAAACACTCCCAACAGATTGCCGTTCAGTCTCTGTTTCAAAATCTCCAAAGAAGGAGACTCCACCACACTCTGAGGCAGTATATTTCACTTTCAAACAGTTTTGACCATCAGAAAGTTTTTCCTAATGTTTAGATGTTATCTCTTTCCCTGCAATTTGAATCCATTGCTCCACATCTTAGGATTCACCCACAATGTAACATTAATACAGTTTGACACTGTGTTAACTCCCATGGTTCAATGCTATGGATTCATAGGAGTTATGCAAATTGTTTTGCAGGATCGTTAGTCTTCTCCATCAAAAGTGCTCATGCATAAACTGCATTAATTCTATAGTGTAGATGTAACCATAGAGAAATGGGAGAAAAGAAGGCTGTAATACTGAACTGTTCTCCATTGTTTATTCACTAGTATCCATTTTAATTAATGCATGTTGCTGGAAGAATTGGGGAATAAGAACCCTCCCTCCCTGAAGTCTCAGATCTTTTTTCTTACTGGCTGCACTGTCCCAAAAATGTTATGCAAGGTCTTGAGTGATGTTCTGTATCATTACATTGGCTGTTCCAGTTGCTGATACAGGCTGATACATTGATGACAAATGGGAATTGCTTGTGAAGGAAAGTACTCAATACCTCCTAATGCAAGCGTGTACTAAGCATACTCACTAACTCCAATCTGGAGTTATGCCAATGTAATACTCCAACAGGATTCTGGCCAGAAACTTGAATTCCATAATGGGCTGTGATTTCAGACATGAAATTGCCATAGAAGTATTTTCTATTATCTGGTGCAAAATAAGTTGACATTATTAGGGCTTATCACTGGAACAGTCTGCCCCACATATGTTATTAAAGGAGTGCATTTGAGGAGAAGTTCATTTCAAGTATGCAAAAAGTACTGCAGATGAGACTGAATGCAAATAGATGAGCAATGATTACACCAGCTGGAGCACAGAGCCAGAAATATAGGCTCTGAATCACCACCACTTTGTCAACACCCCAGAAGCTTAAACATTATATTTCCAACTATGTGGGAAATTCTGACAAGCAAGGGTACATTTAAAGTAATCATGAATAGTTTTAACAACACTTTAGTTTTACAAGGTCTTTAGCCTTCTTGACCATAGAGTGCTGCTGACTCACCACACTACTATTCCCGAGATTCCATAGCATTAAGCCATTGCATTTAAAATTGTGTCTAACTATATATTTTTTTGCAGTGTAGATGCACCCCAAGACACCCTTCTCCTAAATTCTAGAGCATTTCTCCTTACTTGTAAATAGTGCAACCATATTATTTTGCTATAAAGAAAATCCTCCTCTATAAAGAAAAGGAAGAGATAACATTGATTTGTGTTTTCTCCATACCTCACAACCTCTGAGGATGTCTGCCATAGATGTGGGCGAAACGTCAGGAGAGAATGCTTCTGGAATATGGCCACACAGCCCGAAAGACATACAACAACCCATTGATTTGTGTGTTTTTTCAATCACTTTTGGCTACTGGTGCTGGGTCACGCTGCTGCTAATAAGTTACTCTGCTATGTTTTTATGGGGAGGGTCTTTTGTTAATAAGCCCACTCGCCCAACAATGATTACATGGGAAATTCTGGAATCAGTTTGAGGCCCTGACGGCGATTATACAAACCACAGAACACTGTTGCACATGAAGGGATTGACGTGTATTGACTATAGGAACGGACCGGATTATGCTTGTGGATTATGTGATTACTTGTGATTGTTTGGTTTTAAATGTCTCTAATTGTTTTAATTGTATTTTATTATTCTATTTTAAATGTCTGTTTTAATTTTGTATTGTTTTTAAATCATCGAATAACTGCCTATATGTAAAGCCGCCTTAAGTCCCCTTCGGGGTTAAGAAAGGCGGGATAGAAATATCATAAATAAATAAATAAATAAGAGATTCCTTTCACCCGCTTTTGTAGGGGTTTGTTGTACGACCATTGCAATTTGAAGCTAGCTTCAAAGTGCATTAAATGCCTGGTCAGTGTAGATAGGGCCCATGTTTGTTATGCAGTTAAACAGGAGCAAAGATAGAATGAAAGAGCATTGCGAATTCCCAAACCTTCTCATCCATCTGTGTCCTTGTGGATCACACTGGTGTGCAACTGGACAAACAAACACATCAATACAGTAGAGTCTCACTTATCCAACGTTCTGGATTATCCAACACATTTTTGTAGTCAATGCTTTCCATACATCATTTATGCTAAATTCATAAATACAGTAATTACTGCATAGCATTACTGCGTATTGAACTACTATTTCTGTCAAATTTGTTGTATAACATGATGTTTTGGTCCTTACTTTGTAAAATCATAACCTAATTTGATGTTTAATAGGTTTTTCCTTAATCTCTCCTTATTATCCAACATATTCGCTTATCCAACATTCTGCCGGCCCATTTATGTTGGACAAGTGAGACTCTACTGTAGCATGTAAAAGCAGTAGTATCCTGTTTTGGAAAGTTTCAGATTTTCTCTGTGATTGTCCTCAAGAGAAACAGGAAGAAACACTATACAGGCAGTCCCTGAGTTACAAACATCAGACTTGCAAATGACTCATAGTTAAGAATGGGGGTAAGACAACAGGAAGTGAGAGAAATCTATAGGAAGGGGAATTCACTCCAGAAAAAGTTTTCATGGAGAAAAGGTGTCTCAGCTGAAGCTTTAATCTCAATCCTCGTTTCTAAAATCCAATTATCATAGGAACAGAAAGTGAAGTGAACTCTTCTGAACTGGAGCACAGACAGCAAAGCAAACACTACAGAGGTGCTGCTAACCCTTCCCTATGTTACCCAAAGCATACATATATGGCTGGAGTTACACTTGAAACATGTACCTGTTCCAACTTACAATCAAATTCAACTTAAAAACAAACCTACAGAACCTATCTTGTTCGTAACTTTGGGACGGCTTGTACTCAAATAAATTCATGTTCCTCCTGTATAAGACTAAAGTGGGGATAAATGTGAGATTTCCCATAAGCCCCTTCTCTCAAAGTTGCTGTTTGCTTGGTAACATTCCAGATCTTTATGTACTGGGTGACAAGGCCTAAATAATAATAATAATAATAATAATAATAATAATAATAATAATAATAATAATAAATAACAATAATAATAACAATTTTCCTGGTGCTGCTCCTTTTGCTGGATCCTTTTGTATCAAATATGTTCTCCCAGTTGTTAGCCATTCACTGACACTTCCTTTTTGCAGCATCTCATTGAATTGTTGGGCCATTTTTCCATGTAAGCGAATCAGATATTTGAGCCAAAATCCATGCAGTTGATCACTACCAGGCAATGTCCAGTTCTTTTTGCACTCATTTGCTGATCACTTCGTCATACCAGGTGACAGTCGGATTGATGAAAAACAACAGGAAAAACTCAGCCGCTATCAGGACCTCAAGATCGAACTGCAAAGACTCTGGCAGAAACCAGTATAGGTAGTCCCGGTGGTAATTGGCACACTGGGTGCTGTGGGTGCTCCATTTCCAAGACAGAACCTATTCCAACCAACAACCAGCTACTTAGGATTTTCTTCAACATTGAATCTGTTTCCTTGGCTTTGGAATTTACTCTTGTTATAGTGAATTGACTTCTGATAGTATTTTGGAGATACCTCACATCGTTGACACCATCAACACAGGAGTTAAAACACCTATAAGACTTTACCTCAATTGTTTGTTACCTAGACTATTTGATTTTATACCTGTGTTTAACTATATGGAGTCCTGAAGAATCCTTCCAGAACTGCAAAGATACTAAGTCGGTTTGACTCCAATCCATGTTTAAGCCAATTATGGCCATAGGAAATCCTTCCATGACTGCAGAGACTTATATCTTTATAGTTGATTTATAATATTCAGTTGAATACTTTTGCATTGCTTAGCCCATATGATACCATAGGACTGGGCACCGATTTAGTGAATGTAAAATGCATATGATGCTCTAATATACGTATTGTGTACATCATATGGTTTGAACCTTTATTGTGCTTTATATATTTTGTCACACTGGGTGCTGTGGCAAAAGATCTCAGCCGGCATTTGGAAACAATAAACATTGACAAAATTACGATCTGTCAACTGCAAAAGGCCACCTTACTGGGATCTGCACACATCATCTGAAAATACATTACACAGTCCTAAACATTTGGGAAGTGTTCAAATTGTGATTTTGTGATATGAAATCCTGCATATCTCTCTTGTTTGCTGTGTCATACTATGTTGTTGTGTCAATAATAATAATAATAATAATAATAATAATAATAATAATAGGCATCAAATAGCTGCCTATATGTAATGGTATTTTATTTGTAACTTGCCCTATCACCCCAGGGGGGCTCATCAGGTTTCCAATCAGAAGAAGAAATTTTTTCAGGAAATGGTTACAGAGCTCTATACCGCCCTGAGCCCCCCTGGGGTGATAGGGCAAGTTACAAATAAAATGCCATTACATGTAGGCAGCTATTTGATGCCTATTAGGGTTTCTGAACACAGGAGCTGAGTCATAATGTTCAGCCCTATACACGTCTGCATGTGAAGATTGGTAGACACATCTGATGGGCTCCAACAGGCTTTGCCTCCCAGCAGTCTGGAAGCATCCTAGGATGCTGAAATTGTCAAATGTGATGATGTCCTAAGAATCATAACATATTTATTGGTAGAACGCAACATCTGTCAAAGTTTCCCAACAGAATGGGAACACTTTCTTCCCATCTCTTATCTGAAATACTGAGCACAAACGTATTACATTTGTTTTATAAAGTCAATGGTTTTATGGTCAGATCAGTCTGACATGCTGTGTATCTTTGACGATCCACACTCTGAAAGATGATTTTCTACTTGTGCCTTATTCATTCTTTTATATATAGATCTTTCTTTTGTTTAGTCTTATTTTTGATATTATGTTCACAATTCCAGCTCTCTGCTTCTGTTGAAGGCTATGGACTCATAAACTTCCCAATGTCTCAGTCATCTGTTCCCTGATCAAAAATTAAGGCTTACATAGAGCCCTTCTTTTCCTGATAAAGTATAATACCTATATCCATGGGACTGGTATCCTAACAGCTGGCAAACGGGCTTGGATTTCTGGGAATTGTAGGCCACTGGTTTAGAGACTTCAATATTTGCTTATGGACTTCAGTGAGCACAGTTATATTAAAGGCTATGGACTATCGATTAAGACTGATATCCTGTGTTCTCAACACAGAGAGAAGAAGCTAGATCCTATCTGTAACTGAACTTTATTAGGAAATTAGCTTGGGGACCTGGGTTATTTGAGAAAGGCCTTGTTTGTTTTTGGATGTGAGGTCATATCAGTTTGGTCATATGTTACGGTGTTTATTTGAAAATAGCCAGTCTTTCCTTATGTTTTTTATGAATGCTCCCATTAGAAAATGAATGAGGATGTGGGTGAACTACAATTCCCAGACTCATGGGTCAATCCTTCCCAAACCCTGCCAGTATTCTCAGTTGGCCATGTTGGGTCTGTGTGCCACATTTGGTCCGGATTCATCACTTGCTGGGTTCAGTGTCCTCTGAATATGGGTGAACTATAACTCTCTGATGCCAAGGTCAAGCACCCCCAAACCTGTGTGCCAAGTGAGTTCTAGATCCATCATGGTGGGGTTCAGAGTGCTCTTAGACTGCAGGTGAACAATACATCCCAGTCCTTACAACTCCTATAAATCATGGTGAATTCTCTCCAAACCTCTCTCTCTCTCATATGTTCAGTTGCTGATCAATTCCCCTGTTTGCTGTGTGCCATAGAAAAGGGTACGGAAGGGTTAAGGGAGAGGTAGTGGGAGGGGTCATGCAAATGGAGAGAGAAAGAACACTGGGATGTGCTCACTGTAACCTGCAATGTTCTGGGAGGAAGTGACTTGGTGGCTCCTCAGCACTGGGAACTATAGCCTGTTTGTGGAGGCTGGAGGTGGTCTATGCGATCAGACACCCATGCCACATACACACATACAGATTTTCACTTTTATTATGAGCATAGATACTGTAGATGTGTCTGTATGGTGAAATAATACAGATATGTTATTTTTCAAAGAAGACTTTGTTTTATCTCTGAGTGCATATTTTAACTAAGAGGTTTAAAGGGAGTGTATATCTTTTAGGTAACTTCAACTACAAAGAAACAACCATCATCTGCTAACCAACTATATTTTTGTAGTTGTACCCATGGCAGTCTAAAGACATGGTTCTTCAGTTTAACAGCTGAAGTTACCTGTGTGCTATTAGATTAATGCTTGTGAATATCACTTGTTAAAAGAGTTAACAAGGTCATGCTTTTTTTGAGTAGTGGTTTTCCAAAGGTGGTCTCCACATATTCATGGAGATTCACATTTGCGAAAAGAATATGTGCTCATAGACTGGGTGCAGTTATGTTCTAACAGCTGATGCAATAAGTTATGTTTTACAATAGATTATGGAATGTCCGATAGAGTTTGGCTTTCTAAAACAAGCTGAAAGAGCTCCATATAACAATATTTCTGGTATAATGGCATCCAGCAGCAGTTTCACTTCCAGTAAACATCAATGAAAGATTCACATTTTATTGTGCCTTTCATGTGGTTACTTACTAAAACTGAAATCTGTTGGGCATTTTGCTGACAGTCTTGTGTTTTTTAACACCTAGTAGAAGGAGGCATTCAATGCACCCCAACAGGCTCACTTTTCACCTGCATCTGTTTTAGATTGGTACGTATAATATCAAGACCAACTTCCTTACTGTTTTATCTGTGACTCAGGAGGATACATTTATTGAATTACGTTGGATTCAGGTATTGATGCAGGTATTAACAACTTCTTTCAAAACTCCTTTGTACTACAACTAGAAGACTCACTAGTATTTAAGGAGGTACAATTTTTCATCACCAGATTTTGAGATGACTGTCATCATTACCTACATTTTATTCATTCTAGGTGTCTATTTTATTGATGTCATATCTCCAGAGCCAGTGCTAATGTCTGAAGTCAATGTCACAATATGATACACAGGATGCCAGGTGGATTGAGGTGAAGTGTCTCTGGTATTGGACCTTTGTCTTAACAAGAAGCTATTAATCTTTAACTATTATGTCATGCAAAGGCTGAACATCTGAACAATGTCACATTATGTTTCACTCCTTGGATGTGAAAGAATAAACATGGACCAAGCTCTTGAACAATAATAACATGCACACATGATAATGATAATAAGAAACCAGTCAACTTGTTTAGGGCACTGGTGTGTCTTCCATAGATTGAATTCCTTCCTATGCTTCTTCCAACATGGTGTTTACAGCAGAAAATACCATGCAGTTTCCTTGGAAACAAAATTGCATTCCATTAAAGGCAAAAAAGTTAAAATAGATTCTTATTCCACTTGGAACCTGATTCAGGGAGTTCACAACCGGGGAAATGTGAAGATAAAATGTTGCAATGGAAATAAAGTATGCTCTAGACCTTTAAAACCCACTTCTTCTGACTGTTAAGAAATATTATCAGTGTTTTCACAAGTAAGCAACTACTTCTGTTTGGAAGGTCTATTCAATATAGACTAATCATAAGCCATGTACTGGTAGCCCCAACCTGCTATTTTTGCAATAGCAGAAAGAGCTTGCAGTGGGTCATCATTCATTGCCGATGGCAGTACTTGGCATAATGGGTCACACTTCAGTTTATGTAAGTGTGTTTATGTGTGTGTATATATATTCTACAAATTCTAACTAGGAAGTTGGAGCAACCAGTGGCAGGCATTTCAGCTCAGAACATCACATCTTCTCAAATTTGTTCCTATTTACTTCTGAGCTGCCATCTCTTTCAAGCATTTTAGATAAAATGGAGGAATTTTGGATTCATAGATTTAAGACCCTAATATCTCATGGTCTCAGTCTAGATTATACAACTTTTATCCAGTGAACATTTTTTAAAACAAAATATTCAAAAGTGACACCTGAGATGCAGCTTAGCATCATCTGTAGTGACAGAAAAGGATGTAAGCCAAAACATTTTATTTATTGTATATTTTTGTAGCTCTGTTAATCCCTATATATTTGATATTGTGTGCCTTCAAGTCATTTGCTATTTATGTTGAACCTAAGGGCAAACCTGTAATGGGATTCACTTGGCAACATTTGTTCAGAGGGGTGTTTGACTTTGCCTTAGGTTTGTCTGAAAAATAACTATAACACACATGTACTCCCTGTCTCTTTCTAATTTTTCTGGCTCAAAATGGCATATGTACAGAAAACATATGATGACGATGATGAATCAAATCATAAACATTAATAATAGTTCTCTAGTTTGATTGTAATAATTTTTAATGAGTGAAATATATTTTAAGAAAATGAAATGCCACCAACAAGTACATAGGAAACTATTTTAATCCATATAGTAAAGGTAAAGGTTTTCTCCTGACATTAAGTCTAGGCATGTCTGATTCTGGGGATTGGTGCTCATCTCCATTTCTAAGCTGAAGAGCCAGCATTGTCCATAGACACCTCCTGGTTCATGTGGCTGGTATGACTGTATGGAGTGCTAACATATATTCCTCTAAAATGCTTGGGAGAAAAGAAAGATTGTCACTTGCTGCTCAAAATATAACAGTGTAGGCACCAGGAAAATATTCATTGAAGAAGGAATCCCATAAACAGGGTTTCACAGTGAGAAAGACCTTTGTCTTATAGACATATATATGTTAATCCCTTCAGTGAGGGCCCTCTGAAGACGACCTAAAAGGGGGTGGGTGTCTTATAGACATATATATGTTAGTCCCTTCAATGAGGGTCCTCTGAAGATGATCTAAAAGTGGGTGGGAATCATGCAGCTTTCCATGTATTGGTGAGCTTGAAATAATCTGACCTGGGCCATATAGGGCTTTGAAGGTCATAACCAGTACTTTGACCACATTGTCTCATATAATAATAATAATAATAATAATAATAATAATAATAATAATAACAACAACAACAACAACAACAACAACAATAATAATAATAATAATAATAATAATATCTTTATTTAGATCCCACTTTTCTTCTTCTATCAACAAAATAATTGCTATAAATATTAAATTTGACAATATTGTTGCACCTTCTGCTTTCATCTGGAAGTACTAGGTGGCTCTGAAAGGTCCCAGATTTTCTCAGTCTCTGTCTATAATACGTTAAACATTAGGCCTGTGTTTCAATATTCATTATGAAATTAGGGGGTGGGGAAATTGTTTCTACAGTGTTCCCGAAACTGGATGGAATCTGTACCATAACTATAATGAGTTAACTACTTTTTGTTACTTTTTGTTAAGTAATTCATTGAGCTAGTGGGGAAACTTCAGGGGCACCTTTCTCCCTCATTGTTATAGCTATGATTATAGAACACATGTATCACTGTTTGCCCATCAAGTTTCAAAATGTTTCACTCATCCATAGATCTTTGGGGAATTTTCAAAGTTTTTACAAACAACTTATTTTTTTTTAAAAAAACCACAAGAGCTATCTCCTTGAATTTTATATACAATGGCACAAGATAACAGGGATCATTCCCCACAACTTTCAGAAATATTCATACATCTGCTGATATGTGGGATTTTTTTTAAAACAACATTTTTTAAAGAAAAAGCCACAACATTTATTTCATTTAATGTCTCTCATATTAACCAATATAACTTCAATTTAGGGATTTCTTCCCAGCCCAGCACAGATTTACTTACTTGTATTAAGGCATCAGTCAGTCCTCTACTTTGCAGATTCAACAATATATTGGAACTCTGGTTGCTGCTATGAGGGATAAATCTCCCTCCTATCCTAATTGGGCCTTTCTGATGCTAAGCAGAATTCTGGGAAAGTTAGTTTATGGCAGGGCTTTTTGAGTCCTCTGCAAAAGGGCTCCTTGCCATCCCAAACTACATTTCCCAGAATCCTGTGCTCTCTCAGTCTCTTTCCCAGCTCATTCAGCTTTGTCCTGCCCTTCTGCTTTCCTCTCCTTATGGTGAGAGGCTATTAATTTGAAAAGGAATGGCAGCCTTTTTGGCTTCACCTCACTTTTGCTGAAAGTGAAACTGACTTTGATAAGTTTATGAGTGTTACAGAATTCAAACAAAAAAGTATTGGGTGAGTTTTGATTCTTAAGTTTTTGCATGCCCCTCAATGTTTCTTAATATCTGTTCATATATATAAAACATACAAATTAGATATGACTTACTAATTAAAAATGAAATTTTGCACATCCCTATTGGCCATGCTTAAGAACAGCTACTTTGCTGTTCAAATTTCCAGGGTTCTTTTTACAATTCATTGCTCAAATATGATAAAAAATTTCAAGGATGGGAGTTTCCGGGGAAACTATTCTATACTTACAATAAGATAAGAATAAGCCAGGGAAAACATCTAGCTGAAAGGCATTTTGTCAAAATTTGCAAAATATCAAAAAGTTGCTAACTATCTTTTAAGCAATGTTCAGCCTGATAAACTTGAAGTAGCCAGTGATGCACTGAAATTGATAGGTCTTTTGAAGTGGTAAAATGTTTAGATATTTTCCATCTCACTGGCATTCCGTCTCTCAGAAACAGCTTGATTGAGTTTAATAGAAAACAGGTGAGCCTCTTCAATTTACCTTTTAATGAAATTGAGATATCTGATTTCTGGAATGATGACTGATGATTACTCTACCTTAGGTGGGTAGGCAGTGTCTAATGTATAAATCTAAATGGCTTGGTTCTGAATGGCAACGGACTTTCCTAACTTGGTGCCTTACAGATGGAAATATGGAAAGCTTACTAGCCATGCTGTTTGAGAGATCCTGACAATCATTTTCCCCACAAAGTAAGCAATCCAATCTCTGCTCCAAAATGTGTTGTTATACTCCATTTATGTGTAGTGTGTTATTATTTTGAGAGGGATGGCAATAGTGGTAAAGAGACAGCAAGGAGGAAGATAGCAGCAATAACTTTCCATTTGAAATCTCACTCATTTAGCTACATTTCTTTTTAACACTTGCTTCTGCAAGTGTTAATGGTGCTCCATGCAGTCATGCCAGCCACATGATCTTGGAGGTATCTACAGATAATGCCAGCTCTTCGGCTTAGAAATGGAGATGGGCATCAACTCCCAGAGTCGGACACGACTAGACTTAATGTCAGGGGAAAACCTTTACCTTTATCTTTCTGCAAGTGGCTTTGGCATTCATTCTTCCTTGGATTCTGATGTAGAGATGCATACAAACCTCAGTCCAACAAGCTGCAGGGAAGGTGCTTTAGAATGTATTCATTTGATGTATCTTGAGAGGTGCAACATGACAAAAAAAAAAAAACAGCAGGTATGGCACAACACAATCCCTTAGCAGGGTGGCATGTGCTCCCTTAGAAGATGTTATTTATTGGAATGCCACAAATTCTCCACCCTCAATAGAGTGAATATGCATATTTGCTGTTGTTGCAGATATATGACCCAAAAAAGCAGCAGATTTGAGAATGTTATCTTCAGAGGATGTGAAAAGTGAAATGCCAAGATGAACAACATGAGATGGAGCTGAGATTCATATCTACATTATAAAGCTTAGTGAGCCCTTCTATTTCTGAATAGAGAACATGACATGTAATTAAGCTTACCATGGATAACAATATACATGTAGCACACAACAATGATTCAGAGAAAGTAGATTTCTGCTTCACAGGAAAAATGATGTTGGATACAGGTATACAAAGGCAAAAGTGCCTGTAAAAAAATAAAGGGCCATATTTCAAACCATCCTAGTTATTTTTACAGTGCTTAACAAGCAAACAAACAAAATTAATACATCTGGAGAAGGGATACAAAGAAGCATTTCCAAAGTAAGAGAAGATGAAAGAAGAAAACCTATGAGAAAAGGATGAGGAAAAAACTGGGCACAGTTACTTTGGAGGTGGGTGATTAAATTTACAATTTGACTTCTGTATCTGTGAGAGGAAAACTCTGAGAGTGCCTTGGACCGCAAGAAGATCCAACCAGTCCATACTCCAGGAAATAATGCCCGGCTGCTCACTGGAGGGAAGGATATTAGAGGCAAAGATGGAGTTCTTTGGCCACATCATGAGAAGACAGGAAAGCTTGGAAAAGATAATGATGCTGGGGAAAATGGAAGGAAAAAGGAACAGGAGCCGACCAAGGGCAAGATGGATGGATGGTATCCTTGAAGTGACAGTCTTGACCTTGAAGGAGCTGGGGGTGGCCATGGCGTGGGCTGGTCCATGAAGTTAGGCTAGATGACCTGGAAAATGCCTACTGAAATCATATGCTATATTAATGAATAAATGAAACCATAGGTACTGGTCTCACAGATACGGGGGACCTACTGAATAATTCTTACATTGCAAGTCAATAGGACCCGCACATTAGCAAGTGGGTTTAAGATTGTAATTTTGGTGAATGCCTTTGCAGATGATGATAAAAATGATGTTTTTGCAAATTAGGTTTAAAATCTCATAGTAGGAAGAACATGTCCTCCATACCTATTAAAAGTCACACAATTTTTTTCAACTTTGAGGAAACAGGCTGGGGATAAACTTTGGGTAAACCTTAGCAAAAAGTTTCTTGCTAATTTTGCTATTTGTGGCAGGAATTGATACTTTGATATTCATGCAGCAGCAGCCCTACTCTCCAGTTTGTGAAAGACAGATTTGCTTATCTCCTGGAAAACAGAAGCTCTATTCATGTTAATAAACTGTATGCAAACTGTATCTACACTACACAGCTAATAAGCAGTTTGATACCTCTTTAACTATCATGGCTTCATCATCTGGAGTTCTAGGATTTATATTTTGGTGAGGGATTTAGAATATTCTGTCATAGAGCTTGAGTGCCTTATAGAAAGTTTTAGTAAGTGAAATACAGCAGAGCTTTTCAATTATTTCACCAAAGTAAAAAACAAAACAAAGCCTATAATCTTGTAAAATTACATCATCAACAATTAAAGTAATACTGAAGGGATATGCCCATCCATGGTTCCAGGACCTCCCATGGATAGCAAAATCTCTGTGTGTTCAAGCCCCATTATAGACAATAATGTAATAAGATGGTCTTCCTTATATACGATGGCAAAAACAAGGTTTACCTTTTGGACTTTTAAAAATATTCTCAAGCCATGGGTGCAAACAGTGGATGCAAAAAGGCCACTGTGACTGTGTAGTTCACAATAAAAACATTGATTTGTACTAGACAGCTGAACAAGCTCCCAGCATCTAGCAAGCAGGACACCACCAACTTGTAATCTCCCAGAACTGGCCTTATTGTTTGGCGAAGAAAGGATGCAGTTTTCCTACAACACAAGTTCCATTCTCTGTTATTAAAAATGGTGTACATTGATGGGAGGAGGGAGGGAACCAGGAAACATACAACTGTGTTGGGGTGTGCAAAACAGCAGAAATCCGTTCTGTTTTAGTTTTGAATGTTGGGTGCCTTCCCCCCTGGTTATATTTTCATAAAGATTCTGGGAAAATTGGATTTGGGATCTGGAGTTCCATTTATGTTTCAGGAAAAATCTTCCTGAAAGCAGTACCTGGGGTGGGGGGGGGGAGGCAAAATTTGAAATGAAAACATAACAAAAACTTTGCTTTGCTGATGGTCAAAGGAGCCTTTGGATGATATGTATCATGTACATGGGGAAATATGCAGACCAACCAGGCTACCCCTTGCATCCCCAGAGCCTGGAAATGTGATATATGGCCTATGAGGCTGGATATAATGAGTGCCTTGTTAGCCAGCTATTTATAGGTTGAGCATCCCTTATCTGGAATTCCAAAATCCATAATACTCTAAAATTTAAAATTGTCCACTCGAGTGGCTTAGATGGTGACAGCTTTGCTTTCTGATTTTGTTTCATGTATGAAATTATAAAATTTTGTGTATAAAATTTCTTTCAGGCTATTTGTACAAACTGTATACATGAATTTTGTGTTTAGACTTGAGTCCAATTTCCAAGATACTTCATTACGTATGCATATATAAATACAGGTATTCCAAAATCAATTTAAAAATCAAAATCCAAAATATTTCTGGTCCCAAGCATTTTGGATAAGGGGTACTCAACCTGTATTAGAGGGAACATTTTATCTCCTTACTTGGGATTGGCCATTTGACTTGGGGATGATTTTCACCTGTATCATGCTGATAGGGAGTATAAGCTTGCTGAAAGTATATTTGCTGCAGGCCAGTTATGATATGGCAGGCAGAAAACAAATTTGGCGAGTGTCCTGGGACATCTCTTAAAAGTACGAAAAACATACCTCAGACTTTTCTCTTTAAGATATGGGGTTACAAAAGATCAGGACAGATTCTCCACTTACAGCCTTTCTGAGTTAAACATCCTGATGAAACTACAGTGGCTGTCTTTCAGACTTGATAAAGAACAGTTCTGCATTTGAAGACATGTTTTGTCTGAAAGGCTGTCCAGTTCAAATTGGTTTGAAGATAAAGGACTGTAAGAAAGGAGAGCGGAAGGCCAGGAGGTTGGCCATCAATAACTACCACTTGAGAAGGAGATTGAGCAGCTATATCGGTCACCTGGCCACGGTGTTGCCCATTATAGTGAAGCATACTGTGCTCTCAATTTACTTATACATATCAATGTATGCAAATCAATAGCATCATATTTTATTATGAATTTCCTCTTTATTGCCAATATATAAGTGGCTCCAAGAACATGAGCCAGGGTTTCTTAGCACAGCAGCGAGGAGATAAATCATGATTAGAAGAAGGACTAGGCATTATCACTAAACTAAAGTTGCTTGCCCATGAAAATGCCAAGAACGTTTTCCTTAAATCTAATGGCTAGGATATCAGATTCAGTAAACTTTTCCTCATTCAAATTACTCAAGCCTTGCCTCTTGATTTATATATATATGGTTCCATCTTTCTTCAGTAAAGTAGATGTAACTAGGGAAAACATATAATTGTATCATCTTGTTCCATCTTCATGCAATAGAGAACATGTTAACACAAAAACACAGAATTGCACTTATACGTAGGTTCAGTGATGACAATATGGATCATTTATTCAGATCAAATCAGAATTTAGGATAACATATTTATGTATGTATTTATTTGTGCTATTTCTCTATTTCTTCTACTTCTATCTAGCCATTTCCAATGTAAGAACTAAAGTGGTTCTTGAAGGAAGCAATGAATAGTTCTAAGACATTTTTTTCCTTCTGTGAAAAAGTCTTAGAAAATTGTGCCAATTACAAATAGCATTGCCTGTACAGAAAAAAGATCCTTCTGCACAGAATATTGAAGAAAAAGCTGTTTTCTGCACAAAAATCATATACAAATTTGCTGCATAATAAACTCCACAGCTATAGCATTAAACAGCATGTTTTTCCGAGGGAAAAAAAGAATCTGTACATGGATATTATTTTCTGAGTTGAAATGGGTGTATCATGCACTGAAAATGTTGATTTGGGAGAGGGTAAACAGTGTCTAACTTTATCTCTGTTTTTATGGGCTGGTGTTGATGGCAAAAAGAGTCTTTTCCATAGAACCTCCTTATCTGGAAGGGTGTTGTGTATCCATAATATGACCGGAGCAAATATGTTTAATTATCTGCAACTATATCTAGTAGAATAGGCCATAGACCAAATTCAGCTATGCCAAAATCAATCACCAGGATTGTATACAAAAATCAACAGTCAGACCTCATGAACAGTATCAAGCTAGAGTCTAATGAACCTTGTAAACCCCTAATAATTTCATTTTCAGTCAATATGGGATGCTGCATTGATGTGGACTTGATGATGAGAAAGAAGAGAGTGAGAGAGAACATTATGTCAATCCATAGACCTCAAAAGTTTGGCCTCAGAACCCAGCTAAAATTAAAAAAATATCCATTCAATGTATGTGACATACTTACATCCAATGAAGTAACAATAACTGAAGGATGTAATAACATCAAATTCAAAACAGCTCAGTCGCTGACCTTGATGTAATAACTGCGGTCAGAAAAATTTATGTGCTCACAATGTTGGCGTCAGCCATCACTGCTAAGATGTAAGAGACATTGGAATCTCCTGTATATAGGACAATAAATTGAGCTCCTATAGTTCTATAAAAACTGAAATGTAGAAGAACAAGGCAGTGTTTCTGCTGCCTTGCCTTCATATTTGTCTTCCATGTATGCATGTTGTTATTAATGGCATACTGCCTTGAGGATCATTCATTCCAAAGACAGGTAGAACTCATATAAATAAATGAATAAATGTGTACATGGCCACAATGCATTGAAAAACCTGAGTCATTCATTCATCTGTTCATTTGTAAATTCATTAATTTTTCATTCATTCATTAATTCATCATTTACAGTCAAACTGAAATAAACGGACTTCACTTCTACCTAATTCCTTTTCATTTCAGTGAGATTTCAGTAGGATGTAACTTCCAGGAGATCATACCCCACAATTGCATCTGTACAGAATAGTATGTGAGATTGTGTTATCTATATCTGGTTGATGTTAAAAGGCAAGGTTCCCAAACCATCATAACATGAGGATTTTGGTATACCAAAAGTGCTAAGTTTTGGCTTTGAAGGAGGGTGTGCTGTCCTACTTGGCTTTCCCTCCCTTGCTTATTTCCTGGTTGCTGTTCTTGGGAGGAATGTTCCATTGGCTCTCATTTTGGGGGTGGAGCTTGGGACTCCCCTTTAGGTTTGGATGAGATGGTTCAGCCTGGGAGCTAATCTCTAGAGGCTTTTTTCCCTCCAATTGCCATTCCAGAGAAAAACCTTAGAGATAGGTCTTAGAATTGGTCTGGGTTCTTTGACCTGGCAAATTCAAACAGGCAACATAAATCACGTACTTACCTTACAGTTTACCTCATAGCCTTGTACTTACCTTACAGTTTACCTCATAGCCATGTACTTACCTTACAGTTTACCTCATAGCCATGTACTTACCTTACAGTTTACCTCATAGCCTTGTACTTACCTTACAGTTTACCTCATAGCCATGTACTTACCTTACAGTTTACCTCATAGCCTCATAGCTTACCTCATAGCCTTGTACTTACCTTATGTACTTACCTTATAGCTTATCACCTTATAGTTTACCTCAGAGTTATTATAGATAGTTCACTATAGCTGGTATTTACCACTAAAGTCATTATAGATAGTGCTTATCATAGCCTTGTACATACCCTATAGTCCTTACCTTATAGTTTCCTCATAGCTTGTGTTTTTATCCTTTATAGTCTCTATAGCTTTCATTCTCAATCAATATAGTTTTATTTCTGTATAATTTCAGTGATTTTACCTCATATTATTTCTAATACATTAAAAGGACTGTTTCCTGTTTTCAATAAACATATTTTTGGTTATCTTTAATCAGCTTCTAGAGTATTTACTTTGGGGTTTGAGGTATAATTATAAGGTAAACCGAAGCCGCTTGGGTAGCCAGACCTAGAGATAGCCTTCACAGAGGGTATTTCCTTTTTCTCCTGCTCAGTAATTCTTGACTGCAAATTCCTCATGTCTTCTTGTTGTACTACAAGACCATGGGCCATACACTTGCTGGGATAATCTCTAGTGTAGACCCCAAAGAGTCTCTGTTGTTATGGCTTTGGGCCAAAACAAATCAATAAATCTGAATCTGTAGACAGTCTTGCTGAAGAATAAAGATTCAACATGAGGGTCATATTTCGTTAAACCTCAGGAAAAAAGGGAAGAGCTCTGTACAGTTCTATAGATTTTGTAATAAAAAAATATTAAATGTATGTTTATCTAGAAATGTAATAAACTTATCAGGAATCAGTGTGCTGTACCAGTAGTATTGATTCTCTCTTTAAAAAAAAAAAAAAAAAAAAACCAGAAATTTGGTTTATATATCATTGAAAAGCAACAAAAGCTCATACAAAAAAGCAGAGTCTGCTAGCCTTGGTATCATAAAAATAAAAATTTTGCTTACAAGAGATGTCTGGAATGACATTAGCAAAATAGCTTTTTAAGTAGATACCACGTTTAAAAAAACAAAAGGAATCCACAAATTGATCTTTTGAGGCTTGACCTACTTTTTCCTGGCATCCAAACCGACCCTTAAAAAGATGCTGCTAATGAGAGCTTAGCTGGAGTCAGGATTTATTCCCAGAACTTAATTTGAGTTCTAGGAATCACATCAGGAAGAAACAAAAAAAATAAGAAGACTTTTGAGTATGTACAAAGTTTGGGGGTGGGTGCATGTAGTTGATACATCTATTAATTACTAATATATTCTGGTTTTCTACCAATGTCAGTTCCAGATGGCAGGGATAGCAATAACATCTGGCTTGCTTGGGTATCTGCCAAATCTCTAGTACTCATGGGTGATGCTAGATCTCCTTGCCTTCTCTATTGTGAGTGGCCAGATGAGGCACTGCCAGCTGCTTTAATTGCACAAAGCTCCTGATCAAGAATTTTTCAGGGAAATTGTGAGAAATCTAAATCTACTACTATTTCTTCTCATTATAATAGGAGAAGAAAACTTTTGACCAACTAGGAATGTTGGACTTCCTCTCTAAGTAGCCCAGAGAACATAGCCAATCATACCATCAATAGTTAGTGTTGAGATTGAAGGAAGACACGGTCCCAATCTATTCTTCTTTAATCAGACCTCATCTGAAAAACTGCATTCAGTTCTGGGCATCAAAGTTCAATAAAGATATTGACAAGTTAGAACATGTCCAGAGAAGGGCGACCAAAATGATCAAATATTTGGAAACCGGGCCTTATGAGGAATAACTTAGGGAGCTGGGTCTATTCAGCCTGGAGAAAAGAAGGCTAAGAGGGGCCATAGTTAATATGTTTAAATACTTGAAAGGATGTCACATTGAGGAGGGAGCAAGCCTGTTTTCTGCTGCTCTGGACACAAGAAAAAGTTCAATCTAAACATTAGGAAAAACTTCCTGACAGAAAGAACTGTTCAGCAATGCCTCAAAGGGTGATGGAGTCTCCTTCTCTGGAGGTTATTAAGCAGAAGCTGGATGGCCATCTGTTGGAGGTGCTTTGAGTATATTTTCCAGCATGCCAGGGGGTTGGACTGGATGGCCCTTGCAGTCTCTTCCAACTCTATGATTCTGTGATTCTATTTTTCTATTAATGCAGGATTGAAATTGGCCCATAAGGTTCCTACTCCTAAACACTTAGTGGAGCAATTCCAGTCCTTCATTACAGCAAGTAGCTGAAGAACATGGAGAAGATGTGGAATCTACAGGGGGAACAAAATTGATAGCAGAGATAGGGTTTATATCTGTTCCTGCTCTACTTTACAGAGTACAGAGAGAATCCCATGTCAACAGACTTTCTAAAGTATGAAGCTAGGGTGTATAAACTACTGGGTGTTCCCCAACATGTGTGAGGAACCTTCTCCAGAAAAGTGACCTCTGTAAGAATCTAAGGATGGAGAGCGCTCTATCAGTGGAGAAATATAGCCTTTGTTTCACTCTGCCACACGGTTAATCAGGAATAATTTTTTTACAGATGCACCTCTTTTTTTAAAATGAATATCAAGCTCTGAATCAGATATAAGAATACCACCAATGGATACTCATAATTGAGGCTCAGACTGCTAGGAGATGCAGTTTGACAATATCTAAAGGACTACAAGAATCTCATCCCCGCTCCAGGTAAAACTAGATGTATATCCAGTTCCATGTCAATCAAGGTAAATTGCTTCCAGTTATGTAGATCTGTCATCATTTTTAAAAGGAAGACAGTTATCGAATGCAATGGAATGCAAGTGACATGTATCACAAAAGCATGGTGCTAAAAATCTAAAAAGCTACTTCAGAAGTGCAAAAAAGAGCTTGTGCGCATCCAGAACTTTCATGTAAATGTAATCTGAAGCAAAATATAAAGTGATTTTTCATGTTCCTTTTCAGGCAAAACATCCAAGCAGTTCTGAAGGAAGACAAACCAAGTTTTGATAGGTTTAATGAAATTTATCAGGAACTTCATTGACATCATGATATCACCTGGATTTGCTTCAGGCAAAATTAAAGTGAACCTGGAGGTTTCACACTGGGCAAAGCATATAAAGCATCTTACTAAAGCAAACTTCTGAAGAGCAATTAGGTCCCATCCTTTTGTTATAACTTCAGTTATGACCCCCATACCTGTGGAAGCAGTACTTACAGTTTGACCTTCCCGCACCTAACAAAATATGTCCTCTCTAGGAATTTTCTACATTATCCAGGTGATTCTATGGTATGCTTCAGCTGGAAGTTTCCTTACCACTGTTCTGTAGGATGCAGCAGTATTCTAGAGATAAATTTCTAGGTCCTCCAGGATGACTCTATGGTAACTTTCAGCAGAAGTAATTCATTTTAACAAGTTGACTATTATCCACTGTATCCTTAGCAGAAATGGGATTCATATTGTACAACTTGATAGTTGTTTGTATTTAACTTAATTGCTTTATCTCAATTTGCAATGATCAATTGATGAGTTCCTACATTATGAAATGCATAATGTAGGAATAATTGTTCTGCACTGTGCGTGATGGGCAGAAAGTAGGCTGACCTTACAAAGTGCAAAGAGTTTCCTTAGGGGGCATGGTCTTTGGAATGCATGATTGACAGCAGCCCATGTGACAAAAGGGTGAACTGAGCATGTACACTTTGAAACCATGCTAGCTAGTTTCTTGATAGGTAGGTGGAATTCATACAGTTATCCTTGGAGACCTCAGTAGAAAATCATTTATTTTAAAAATATTTCTGTACAGCTATAATGATCATGATCCTCATCAGCTTCATGATAGTCATCAGCCATCTGAAGGTGGCAACTATCAGAGTGTCATGACAGCAAGAATGATCATTTTTTATTCATAATTCCTTAAGAGGTTCAACTGAATGGGAGTCTTGCGTGTCCAGTTTTGCCTGATCATTTTAATATAGTTTTAGGGAGAGTTGGGTCTAATTTTAACTATTATATCTTTCAAATTAATGAAATATTTCTAATGTTTTTTCTCAGATGCTTTGAATCCTGAACTGGGAAAAAGGCAGGACAGAAGAAACAATAATAAAAATAACAACAACAATGATCTCAGACCAACCTCTTCTATGATGATGATGATGATGATGATGATTATGATGATTTCTTGCCCACCTATCCTCATGGCTTGGGGCAGGTTACAACATTGCTAAAACACACATTCATCTAAAACATTCTTTAAAATACTCATATTAAAACATATTTCAACAAAATCTATATATATAAAAGGGTAATGAAATTTCGGCCTAGGACAAAACAACAAAACTACACATCCCAGAAACACTAAACTTGGCAGCATAACCCCTCATCCATGCCTCTATGTTCATACAACAAAAAGAAAAGAAAAATAAAGTCCTAATTAGAGGGAGAGGAATAATTGTTTTTATCCAATTGCTGCCAGTTAGAAGGCTAAGCTCCACCCACTTGGTCTTCTAGCAAACCACTCAGCCCAGGGGGCAGGCAGAGTTAGGCCTCAGGCCTCTTCCACACTGCCTATAAAATACAGATTATCTTATTTGAACTGGATTATATGGCAGTGTAGACTCAAGGCCCTTCCACACAGCTATATAACCCATTTATAATGGACTTAATGTCAGGGGAAAACCTTTACCCTTTACCTTAACTACCACCAATTCCTCAATACCTTATTTTCCATACCACCATACTTCGCCACAGCAAGGCGTGGCAGAGCACAGCTAGTACATATTAAAATACACAAAACAAAGATTAAACATAAGATGCAAGCTTAAAATTCATCATTAAAACTGTCTGGGTAGGTCTGCCGGAAGAGATAGGCCTTTACTTGTGTCTGAAATTGAGACAGCTGATCTAGCAGGTCAATCCACAGTATTGGGGCAGTCGATGAAAAGGTCCTCCAGGTTGTGTTTGCCAGTTGTGTTCAGGAAGGCTGGAGCAGACACCCCTCAGAGGACCTCAGTGTTCAGGGTGGATTGTATGGAAGAAGGCGATCCTGTAGGTAACCTGAACCCAAATCATGTAGGGATTTAAAGGTCAAAACCAACACTTTGTACTTTGCCCATAAACTAATTGGCAGCCAGTGGAGTGACTTTAGAATAGGTGCAGTATGTTCACTCCTGGATGTTACTGTAACCAATCTGGCAACTGTATATTGAACCAATTGGAGTTAACATACTTGGCACAAAGGTAGCCCAAAGTAAAGTGCATTACAGAAGTCCAACCTTGAGGTTACCAGTACAAGCACTATCATCTTAAAATCCTTCAAATCTAGGAAGGGGCACAGCTGGAGAATTGGCCAAGCTGATAGTAAGCACTCTTGACCATCGCATCTACCTGGCTGGTATTTGGAGAAATTGATCCAGGAGCACTCCAAAACTGAGAGCACAGTCTTTCAGGGGAAGTGTAACCTCATCCAGAACTGGTTGACACAACTCCATCCCCAGATTAGGACCCTTGATTGCAGGCGCCTCTGTTTTGTCTAGATTCAGTTTCAATTTGTTTTTTTACATCCAGACCATTACCTCCTCCGGGCATTAATTCAGAGGAGACACACTATCCTCAGCTGAAGCTGTTTTTGGAGGCATGAAGAAATATATTTGGATGTCATCAGCATACTGATAATACCCCACCCCTTGCCTATAGATAATCTTTTCCAGCAGCTTCATATAAATATTAAAGAGCATTGGAGATAGAAATGCACCTTGTGAGATGCCACATAGCAACCCCTTTTTTCTGGAGCAGCTATCCTGCTAACCCAAGTCTCCTTTGGGGGAGATAAAGTGGGGTATAATAATAATAATAATAATAATAATAATAATAATAATAATAATAATAATAATAATAATATCCCAAGCACCGCCATCTGGAACCTGACTGAGAGGTATGGCCAGAACCACTGCAAAAGTGCCTTCGATCAACTACTAGTGCTCACCTCTGTTCTGCAGAAGAACAATGAACTTTAAGCTTCCCTAAGATGGACCTATCTATTTTTCTCCTAACTGCAGGAGACCTGCAGGGGAACCATTCTGGTGGATAACTTTCTTTTAATTGCTTGATGATTTTGTCCATATGCAGGAAAATATTACAGCACACACCATAACACCTGGAAAATTATTAAGCTGCTGCTGAAGTTGGAAATGTGGCCTTCTGTTATTGAACAGCAGCATCCAGCATTCCTTACCATTGACTATTTTGGTTAGGGCTGCTGAAATTTGCTTCTGGGGTGTGTGGGGAGGGGGGGCATTCACACTCCTGACAGCCATCATGAAATCCAATTACCCAACAGTTAAGAAATATATTGTTGAAGCCTTTCATGGCCGGGATCACTGGGGTATTGTGTGATTTCTGGACTGTATGGCCATGTTCCAGCAGCATTTTCTCCTGATGTTTCACCTGCATCTGTGTCTGGAATCTTTAGAAATAAACAATCCATTGATCTCTTAGAGCTATTTTAGTTTGACATATACAACCAATTTTCACTCAAGGGTCCAAATACCTTTCCCACAAGATGCCCAGATAAACAAAGCTTTGTTATCAGCATCTTTATGGAGAAATAAAGTTAACAGCAGCCTAATTATGAAAGCAAATGAAATGGAATCTTGTTTCCATCTGCAGGTAATAGTTTCCACTTAAGCAGTTGTGAACACGCAAGCTCCAAATTAATTCCATCTGGAGGTAACCTTATTTGCAATAGGAGCAATATGCTTCTAAAAGAGCAATCTGGAATCAGTCTGCATCCTGAAGTATTATTTTAAAGCTGTGTTAAACTATCACCTTCTTATTAAGAGAGAAGCATGACTTGAAGTTTATTTTTATTAGGAAACTAGCTGTGCCCGGCCACGCGTTGCTGTGGCGAAGTCTGGTGGTATGGGAAATAAAGTATTGAGGAATTGGTGGTAGTTAAGGTCAAGGGTAAAGGTTTTCCCCAGACATTAAGTCCAGTCGTGTCTTACTCTGGAGGTTGGTGCTCATCTCCATTTCTAAGCCGAAGAGCCGGCGTTGTCCGTAGACTCCTCCAAGGTCATGTGGGATGACTGCATGGAGCGGCGTTACCTTCCCGCCGGAGCAGTACCTATTGATGCACTCACATTTGCATGTTTTCGAACTTCTGGGTTGGCAGAAGCTGGGGCTAACAGTGGGGGCTCTCTCCACTCCCCCAATTCAAACCTGTGGTCTTTCGGTCCAGAAGTTCAGCAGCTCAGCGCTTTAACACGCTGCGCCATCAGGGGATATTATTTCCTAAAGGTTGTGAATATACAATATTTCTGATTGGTTTTTTTGTTTGTTGGAGGCAAGTATGAATGCTGCAATTAGGAAAAATGATTAGGATGTAATGGCCTTGCAGCTTTAAAGCCTGGCTGTTTCCTCCCTGAGTGAATTTTTTGTTGGGAGGTGTTAGCTGGCCCTGATTGTTTCCTGTCTGGAATTCCCTTGTTTTCAGAGTGGTGTTGTTTGCGATATTTTATGTGCTTCTACTGTCTGTGGCCCTGAGAAAACAGAGGATTTGCCAGACTTTGATGATGGGAATCCTTTGTTGGGAGGTGTTAGCTGGCCCTGATTGTTTCCTGTGTGGAATTCCCCTGTTTATTTACTGTCCTGGTTTTAGAGATTATATTGTTCTGCATTATTCTATCCCAGTAATTATTTCATATTAAAGAAGAATCTCACTTATCCAACATTCACTTATACAATGTTCTGGATTATCCAACGCAGTCTGCCTTTTCATAATCAATGTTTTTGTAGTCAGTGTTTTAAATTCATTGTGATATTTTAGTGGTAAATTTGTAAATACAGTACAGTAGAGTCTCACTTATCCAACATAAACGGGCCGGCAGAACATTGGATAAGCGAATATGTTGGATAATGAGGAATTAAGGATAACCCTATTAAACATCAAATTAAGTTATGATTTTACAAATTAAGCACCAAAACATCATGTTAGACAACAAATTTGTCAGAAAAAGTAGTTCAGTACACAGTAATGCTATATAGTAATTACTGTATTTATGAATTTAGCACCAAAATATCACGATATATTGAAAGCATTGACTACAAAAATGCGTTGGATAATCCAGAACGTTGGATAAGCGAGTGTTGGATAAGTGAGACTCTACTGGAAATACTACATAGCATTACTGCGCATGGAACTACTTTTTCTGTCAAATTTGTTGTATAATATGATGTTTTGGTGCTTAATTTGTATAACGATTACCTAATTTGATGTTTAATTGGCTTTTCCTGAATCCCTTCTTATTATCCAACATATTCACTTATCCTGCCGGCCTGTTTATGTTGGATAAGTGAGACTCTACTGTATATTGATAATCTTATATTATCTGCTCAGAACTGGATTATATGAGGCTCCTTCTTCACAGCTGTATAAAATGCACACTGAAGTGAATTATCTGGCAGTGTGGAGTCAAGATAATCCAGTGCAAAGCAGATAATATAAGATTATAAATGGGTTATATAGCTGTGTTGAAGGGCCTTGAGTCTACACTGCCATATAATCCAGTGCAAATTAGATAATCTGTGGAAGAAGTCTAAGTGAGGCCTAAATCTGCCTGTCCCCTAACTGAAACCTGGCTGTCTCTTGGTTGCTAGGCAACCAAGTGGGCAGAGATTAGCCCTCTAAACTGGCAGCAATTGGATAAAAAAAAAATTATTGCTCTCCCTCTAATTAGGACTTTATTTTTCTTTTCTTTTTGTTGTATCAACCTTGAGGCGTGGATGATGGGTTGTGTTGTCAAATTTTGAGGTTGGGGGGCCTGTACTTTTGTTGTTTTGTGAATTGCCGTGATGCCATCACTCTTTTATATATATAGATGTAGTGTTGTAATATCCATATGTAAATGCTAGGTGTTTAATGGCCAATATGGGCCAATTAGACTGCCTAGCATTAAAAGAAGTAATGTGCAAATAGTAAGCAAATAAGAAACCTTGACAGTGCCATGAAAGTCATCAGATCATGCCTGACTATAGAAAAGTCAAAACAGCTTGAGCTGTGTATGATACGTCTGTGTAGGCCTAAACTGAAAGGGCTGTCCAAGACATTTTGCTGCTTGATGCAAAGGATAGGTTGGCATTATTCCCTTCAGTTTGATGCACAGAAGCTAATAGGAATTTTACTTCCAACATACTGGCACTAGGATTCTCTGCCACACTCAAAGGTACTAGACTTGAGTTCAAAAAATAAAAATTGCATTGGAGTAGTTTTAGAGCTCCATGAGAAATGTAGTACTATATGTTCAAGCTTTGGCTCATCATTAGTTTCTACCATAAACTTTTATTTTCTAACTCCAAATATCTTTTCTGTGTCTCCTCTTCTACTAGTATTCACATGGAAAGAAATTTCAAATTTCTCCCAATGAGCTAAATCTATTGACAACCAGGCACAACAGAGGGGTATCACACTGACAATTATTAGAATCAAATATTAGAATCTCATTGGTATGGCAGCATAGTGTGAAAGAGCACGATATATGCTTTGTTGCATTATGGTTAGCTGAAAAACAGTTTGAGCCCCCCCCCCCCCCACACACACACACATTTTTTTGTCCCAATGCATTACATTGGATGAGATTAAGAAATATTCCAGCAGCAATAAATTGATTGAGATATGTTACTGTTTGTTTCTGTTATCTGTAAAGATATCTGTGTTATCTGTGTGTGGCAAGTGGTTGAAATCTGTGAAAACAGTTTGAATATATGCAGGTACTTATTATTATTATTGTTGTTGTTGTTGTTGTTATTGACACAATGATGTTGTATGACACAGCAAACAAGATAGATATGCTGGATTTCGTATCACAAAATCACAAGTTGAACACTTCCCAAGTGTTTAGGATTGTGTGATGTATTTTTGGATGATGTATGCAGATCTCAGTACGGTGGCCTTTTGCAGTTGGCAGATCGTAATTTTGTCAATGTCTATTGTTTCCAAATGCCGGCTGAGATCTTTTGGCACAGCACCCAATTATTATTATTATTATTATTATTATTATTATTATTATTATTATTATTTTATGACACAGGACGCTGAGGGCTGTGCTGGTGGTAGTGTATTCCTCAGCTGAGGAATGGAACCAAGAGCACCTAACCCATTAGCATTATGGAGAATCAAACCAAAACGAAGTCTATACTGGCTCAGTCGTCGCCCAGGATAAAAAGGACCGCGGTGGATGCTGCTGATTCTGGACATCCATCGACAAGTGGACTACAGAATCATCAAACCCAAATGAACAGTCACAGAAGCGGCAGAAGTATACAATGCCAGAAAGCCGCACAATTATTATTATTATTAATAATAATAATAATAATAATAATAATAATAATAATAATAATATTTATATAAACATTACAAGATTAGTACATAGTAAACAAGATCACTATGCTGTCTGTTCTATTCGATGATAGTCAGACACTTCCCAAGTCTCTGTGATGTATAGGCGAATAAGACATGCACATCCGAGTAAGGTAGCCTTTTGCAGCTGGCAGATGGTAATTTTGTTAGTGCCAATTGTTTTAAGTGCTGGCCAAGGTCTTTGGGCACTGCACCCAGTGTGAGGATTACCAATGGGGCCACCTTTACTGGCTTGTGCCAGAGTCTTTGTATTTCGATTTTTAAATCCTCGTATCGTGTAAGCTTTTCCAGTTGCTTCTCATCAATTCTGCTGTCACCTTGGATTGCAACATCGATGATCCATACTTTTTCCCCCCACAGTCTTGACGTCAGAAGTATTGTGCGCCAAAACTCTATTAGTCTGAATTCGGAAGTCCCTGAGTAGTTAGACGTGTTTATTTTCTGTGGGCTTGTAATCCCACCAATTCTTTGTCACAGGCAGATGGTATTTGTGGCACAAGTTCTAATTGATCATCTGAACAATGGTATTATCCTTCTGCTTGTAGTCTGTCTGTGTGATTTTCTTGCAGCAGCTGTGTATTTGACTCATTTTTTTGTCTGCTTCCTTGCAGAGTCTACACTTGTAATCTGTAGTCGACTTCTGGCTTTGATGGCATTTGTTCTAATGGTTTGTTCTTGCAAGAATCAGGCCTTTGGTCTTCTTTTTCAAAGTTCCATTTATAAGCCACATCCATGCTTTTTCCTTGTCAATTTTGCTCTCATTTTTTTCTAGAAACTGTCCTTGGAGAGCCTTCTTTTGCAAGTTTTCTCTTCTGCTCTGGATTGCATTTTTACAATATTCAGTCTTTGTCTTTTGCACTTGAAGCAGTTTTGTATTATTGACTTCCATCAATGTTGGTTTTTGACTGTCATCATCATCATCTAGTTATGAATATCTAATTGATCCCTGACTAGTCTGGGGGCTTTGATTTCTCCCCTTCACCATTCCCTAGCAAAGAAACAAGAACTGAAGATATGTGACAATAACAAGTTTGGGGCAATTTAGTGGCTATTAGATTGACTGATAAAATGCCCATGATTAAATTGGATTGACTAGCTAAGTGCTCGTGTACTTCATGACTGAGAGATTCAATGTTTCTGTTAGGAATGCTTCTGGTGAAATGGATGCCATCTGGCATCCCAGTCAGAAGTCCGGGTGCCGGCTGGGCTGGAAGCATTTTTGGAAAGCAACCAAGACCTGCAGCACTTGAAAAATAACCGGAAGCCCCCAAAGTGGCAAGGGAGTATTGAAAATAATACACTTAGGGGGGTGCACATTATACCAGAAGCTTAAAGCATGAGATACAAGAGTCTGTTAACAAGAGTTCTTCTTGAGACCATAGCCTGGGGTGCTTATCCTTTTCTGTACCATGCCACCTTGGGGGGGGGGGGGGGTTATAGGGGAAAAGCAAGTTTAAATGGCATCTAGATGGTCCACATTTATTGCTGAAAATAAAACTCAATAAAATAGAGAAATTGTTTGCTAGTTTCCACCACCTATTGAACTCAGAACAGTAGACTCTGCAGTAGCATGAGATCCAAAGCCATGAGTCAGATGGGGTGATACACGGCATGTAATTCACATTCTCCTTGCATTAGATTACATCACCTGTACTTTAAACAATTACATTTATTAACAGAATAATCAGAACATTATAAAGCATGAATTATAGGGATTTAAGCAAGCACTATAAGGTTATTCAAACTTTGGAACTTGCTGTACCACTTAATATAGGCAAGTACTTTTTATTTAGATTTCTATTCTTAAAACGTACAGCCAGTCTTCCAGATTAGCTAGGGTGCAGGGCCCCTGTGAAAGTGGAAAGAATGCAATAAAACTCAATTTTAGGTTTTTTTTACCTAAGGCTCCATCTACACAGGCTTGAAAACCCAGAAGGAAGTGAAGTGGGATAAAAGTGGGAGTGGGCAGAAAACACATAGTCCCAATGCACACTGGAGCATGCATTTAACCCAATACAGCACATTTTAAAAAAATCAATGGCAAGATCCGAGATCGGCAATAAAATGCACTGCAGCTGATCACTGCATGGTCACTGCAGAGCTGGAATTCTGGAGCAACATGCACAGCACTTGAAAACATCTCTTCACCCTATTTGTTTGCCTCTCTGATTCTCATCCGATGGGTTGCTACTGTTCAGTGCATTCCTCCAGGCTCTTCAAGACAGGCAAAAAATCCAAGGGAAATTGGGATTTTAAATCCCACTTCCTCTTGAGATGCAGGCCACACAGCTGGCCTAAACCCTATGGTTTGCAGGGGATCAGTAGGGGTGGGCTTGGGCACTACCAGTCTTTCTCTCCCTGCCTTCCATTTTCCCCTGCACTTACATGGAGAAGACTCTGACAAGGCCTGAAGCCTCCCTCCTCCCACACGCCTCCCTTGGAAGAAGATTTTGGGTAGCATAGGAAGGATTCCTTCCCCAAGGCCCCCTGAGGAGGAACAGAGGCAAAATCTGCAGGCCTGCATGGAAGGCTTCCTCCGGTAAGTTCAGAGGGAAATAGGGGATAAGAGGTTGTCTAGACAGGAAAGAGGGAAGGAAAACATGTGTCTTCTATTCTTGCAGGTTTACACAGACATGGAAAGGTGTGTGTTTCTCAGAAGGAACTTGGTTTAAGAGTACTTTTAAACACGTAGTTTCCAGCCTTTAACCCGATTCTTCTTGATTGTTCTCACATTTTGACTAAACGTTTTTTAGTCACCTCACCTTTTAATTCGATTTAACCCAGGTTATATTGCATATGTAGAACAGCCCTCTATCTGAAGCCTCCAAAGAATAAGTTTTGTCAAGCAACAGCAGTAGTTTATTAATGTTCAGACCCTAGGCCATTTGCATGCAAAATAAATAAGTACAAGATAAAGGTGCAGCAATATAAATGGACTACAAAAAATAGACTGCATATGGATCTTGCATATTTAAAAAGTTCAATACAATTAAAATGCATTAAATATAAACTACAATACTATAATTAGATTAGATAAGATTATATTAGATAAGAACATTCCCAGAGCAATCCGCTGTAATATTAGTTATAAATCTTGCTTTAATTTTCGTTGCTGGGCAAAAAGAGAAACTTTGTGAGTTACCAGTATTAGAGAGCAGATAGGAAATCTTTACTGAAACCTTATTGGAATGTAGATAAAACAGAATAGATCTCAAGAATTAGGTTCTCAGCTCAGAATATAAAGAAAAGGAGGGCAATTAGTGGGGGAAATCAACACCAAACCTTTCCAGATGTTTGCCTATGAACTTATGGCATCATAGAATCTCTTTCAGGATATAAACAGGGGTGAATGCATCAGAAACTCATGGAATACGTAGGGGACACCCTATTGCACATGGTTGGAATAAACATCCCAATTGCTGATTCATAAAGGAACAGAGAGTGCAAAAAGAATAGATTCTAGGACTTACAAAATATCAAACTTTTATCCAACAATGATCTAACAATAATCATTTTTCATATCGAATCCTTGAATCCTTAAAACATTGTGACAATATTGCCCAACCCATCCTTGTTTTGATGTTTGGCAAGATTGCTCATGGAGACCTATCATCCAAGCCCATTTACTTGGGATTAAGACCCCTCTTTCAAACTCAGATATTTCATTCTGACTTGGAAGCATGGATGGGCATTAATGAGACTGACTAATTGGCAATATGAGTAGTAAGTTTTAATTCCAGCCTAACGGATGCTTAGAATTTGGTGCTCTGAGTAAGCCCTCTTGGGTTACTTCACTCAGAGGCATTGATCACAACGTTATTAGATTCCACACACATGTTGCTGACAGGAAAGGAAACTCAGCCAAATTTAACTTCAAAAGGATAAATTACTTAAAATTTAAAAAAATGAAAGGGATGAGTTGAAAGGAATTCTCAAAAGATGCAGGGAGGAGGGTCATATTGCTTTAGGCAGAATGGAAGTTATTTAAACTATCATAACAGAGGTACAAATAGAAAATGTATACCCTATTTGTCAAAAAGACACAAACAGGGCTAAGAGGGTGCATGGTTAATTAGCTACGAGGCACACAGAAGTTCTAACTATAAAGCAATGTTTTCTTTAAAATGCTGAACTTTCTTTAAAATGCTTAACTTTTCACTTCAAAACAACCACCTCAATAATTAAAACACAGCAGAGCAAACAACTTACACATTTATTTGCATGCTCTCAGATGTCTTGACTGGATTCCTTGAATTTGCAAATCCACTTTACACTGATTTGGACCATAGGCTCAATCTCTCTCTCTCTCTCTCTCTCTCTCTCTCTCTCTCTCTCTCTCTCTCTCTTCCAACCCCCCCCCCCCCCCCCGGTTACTTTTTCTGCTTAGGACCTCTTGTGATGGTATTTACCAAAACTTAACAATAAAGTTACACAATATGTCAAGAGTCAGATGCCAGTTAACAAACAAAACAGAGTTTATTCCGAAGATAAGCCAAAAATAACACAAACACAGAAAGTATCCTTGAAACACTTCACTTATCAGTGTTTCAAGAGTAGTTTGGACAAAAATAACTCAAAAACAAGCCACGCTATTTTCCCATGCTGGCATTCAATAAAAACTAAAAGACGCTTCAATTCAGCTTTGGAGAACAAATAGAGTGGACTGCAAGAAAATATGCAAAATAAACGAAGGCTTGAAACCTTCCAGAAGTTGCAGAGTATAACTGAAAGTGCAAAAGCCTCTTTTAGCTGCAAACTGTTTCTGAAAACAGACAGCCGGCTCTGCGGATTTAAAGGGACAGTTCTCAAAAGAAAAACAGCAAACTGGCTTGAAAACAAACAAACTAGAAGAGCAGTAAACTGCTTCCATGGTGCAGATAAAGCCGAAAGCTTCAAAGGGATGATGAATAGCTGTCGTCAGGAGAATCCAAGGTCAGGTCAGGAGGCAGCAGCAAATTCCGAATGGCAAACCAGTAGTCAGAAGCCAGGAGTAGTCGTCAGTCAGAGGGTGTAGACAGAAGCCAGGTCAAATTCAATCCAAAGTCCGAAGCGGGTGCAGTCATCCAAACCAAGTCCACGATAAGACACAGCGAGAGCCAAGCCAGATGGTATCAGCAGCTAGAAATAGTAATCAGAATGCAGTCCAGGGAAACCCACACAGTTCCATCCCTCTGCTGCAGAGCAGTCCCAGATAACTTACATCCGAATCACAGTCCAAGTCCAGTCTTCACAGAAACACAGAGATCCCAATGGCGCCTCAGCAACACCTTGTCACACGCAAAGTGCAGTGGCCAAACATTCCCATTTTATTCCCTTTCCTCCTGGGTGACCAAACACTCACACCCAAACACCAGGTGTCCCAAATCTACTCAGAGTCCGAACTCCACACAGCTAGACCTCGTGGATCCAGAGTACCTAGCAATTCGTCGGAGTCCCAATCATCCTGCCCACACTTAGCCCCATGAACACTTAAAGAACCATCCTCCCTTCTCCAAGCATCCCAAGTGGGATCAGCTCCTGCAGAAACCCCAGGTTCAGTAGTATCCATAGGCCCCAAATCCCCAGACATCTCTGGTGGCTGTGCCCATTCAGTACCCACTTCCCCAGCCACCACCTGTTCCTCAGCATCCATTTCCCCAAACTCCCCATCTGAATCTTCCTCAGAAGATCCCCCATATAGCTCTCTAAGTTGCTTCCTCCGCAACTCCTCCAGTGAACCCTCATCACGAGGGTTTTTTCTTCCTCTTCGAATCCCATCACCATCAACCATAATCCCCGAAGGCGCAGTCACAACACAATATCCTTAAAAACTCTGGTATCCAGATGTTGAGAAACAACTGAAGTCAAGATCTCTTATCACTAGCCAAACTAATTATCCTGTTGGCACTAATAAAGTGGGTGACTTCCCAGGAGTATACATCTCCATCCTGCAAAATGCTGACCTGTGTGATACCTGTATCAATAGAATCAAAAACAAACAGCCCAAATTCAAATGAAGTAAACAGTCCTGAAGCAAGTCTGAAACAACAAGGAGTTGCCAGAGATATTAGTACAGATTCAAGCCAAAGTTCACAGATACATGAAGCCGGGAATACCAAACAAGGTTCCAGGAAGTGTGGGATCTAGTGTCCACAGCACCAGGATGGATTTACTGACAGTAAACTAGTCCTGCTGGCTTCATTAACTTGATGTAGTTATACTGGCAAAAGGTGGAAGGGGCCTGGAATAATTACAAGGAGCAGGGAAGCAAATTGGAAGCAGGATGCACATGGTGCTGTGTGATGATGATGATGATGATGATGATGATGATAACTTTATTTATATACCACCCTATCCCTCAAGAGGACCCAGGGCAGTTTCCAACATAGCAAAGAAACCATACAACAAATTAAACATAATAAAGAATAATAAACATTAAACAAGAACATACAATTCAAAACAACCACTTTTTTTTTAAAAAAAAAACAACAGATACAAAATTCTCCATCGGGACCATCACCAAAGGTGACAGTTAAGGTATAAATGTTGATTTATCTGCCTTGTGTAATAAGTTAATGGATGCTTCCTGGGATGGACCAGGCTCTATATCACAACATGGCTGCCAGTGTCTTCTGACTCTAGCTGGGGATTATTCTCCTGGGACTCCTCTCCTCTTTCTTTATCTGAGGAAGCCTTCTTTAGGTAAGGTATGATATGAGGGATCTTCAAAAAAAAATTCTATACATTTTTGTTGTTTTTGGAAATGGTGGGGGGCAGGAGTTGCAGGAATTGGTCATTTATTTATTTATTTATTTATTTATTTATTTTATTTACAGTATTTATATTCCGCCCTTCTCACCCCGAAGGGGACTCAGGGCGGATTACAATGAACACATATATGGCAAACATTCAATGCCAACAGACAAACAACATACATTAGACAGACTCAGAGGCATTTTTAACATTTTTCCAGCTTCACGATTCCGGCCACAGGGGGAGCTGTTGCTTCACCATCCAGTAGTGGCTGTACTTCCTCATTCCTTTCCTCGTGTTTTGCTGGCAGTTTTATGGTGTTGTAAATTAGCCTCCCGCATAAAGCGTCCCTAAATTTCCCTAATTGACAGATGCAACTGTCTTTCGGGGCTGCATAGGTCAACAGCAAGCCGGGGCTATTAATGGTCGGAGGCTTAACCCGACCCGGGCTTCGAACTCATGACCTCTCGGTCAGTAGTGATTTATAGCAGCTGGTTACTAGCCAGCTGCGCCACAGCCCGGGTATCTGCATTATAGGGGCTGTCTGGATGAGCCCATAGAGTCATCTATGAATGAATTGAAATGTTTGAAAATGGCTGTACTAGTGTGATGGATGTGGAGTAATCTGGACGTCTAGCTACAGTCACAACCATGAGGAAGGAAAAAAGAATTCTGGAACTGATTTACATCAATGCATCAGTGGCTATGCACTCAATCAAAAACATTTACTGATAACATTAAAAAGTGGGGAAAATGCATCGCAAAGTAAGGTGACTATGTAGAAAAGTGATAAATTTGTTTTTGAAATTTTGAATAAATAGAAATTTAAACATTTGAAACTTTCTGAAGAACCCTAGGTAATGGGAAGTGGCGCTCAACAATAACTTGAAGGCTATATGTTGCCTAGCCCTACTTGGAGGTGCTTTAAGTCTAGCCTGGACATGAAAAACAAATGCACTACCAAGCTATATCCCCTCCTCACCTTGTGCAATTGTAATGCACTTGCCACATTACTATTGGAGATGGTCTTTGATGAATCAACTGCAGGCTAACTGGTAAATATCAATTAACTGAAAGTGAAGTGCACTCAGAAAGAAATGCAGATCTCGCCTCTGTCTGTCTATTAAAACAGTCCCTATGCATTGCGGATGCCATCATGCCAGTCATAATTCCAGATGGCTGAGAGCCATCTCTCACAATGTCAGCCACTGCTGAGGACAAACATCCTTAACTTCATCATTCCAAATCTTGTCCCGATATTCCCTTGTCACTACTAAGCAACATTGTAAGGAGATTTAACAGCCAAAGTTAATTTCTTTTCCTCATCTTTGTACTCTCAAGTAGCTTCTTTAGAAAATTGGGTTATGCATGAGACCATTTCCAATTGCTCAATCGGAGACGCTTATTTAAAGGAGTGTCTGCATTGTTAATATGGCTTCTTGCCAAACACTACAGTTCCAGGAGGCCAACTGAGCTGCCTCCTGAGTGACTCAGCTGGTGGTATTTGTACTTCCGTGCATAACATAGTTGTTGACTAGAGCTTTAAACTGTTAACTGTACACATTTTAAATCTTACTTCAAACCACTTCCTTGGGCAGCAATGTGTATCCAATCTCCCGCTCTTTTTTAATTGTGCTACATGTCCTCAGAACTCCTTGGCAAATATTTTCTCAGTCAAGTACTTTGGGAGGATATAACCTGAATTCTCATACCAAGACTGTATTTGTATTTAATTAGCTCAACATCAGATAAAAAGGTAACGTTTCTTGTTTAAATGCACATTGTTGATTCCAGCTTCTCTGGAGTTTAGTGTCAACGTCGCCCAGTGAGATCCCCATTGTTATCTCACTAATGCTTTAGGGACTTCAAAACATATTGTTGTACTGTGCCTTCAAGTTGTTTCCAACTTATTGCAAGGCTAAGACAAACCTCTCATGGGGTTTTCTTGGCAAGATTTGTTTGAGTGTGTGTGTTGAGTTGCCTTTTCCTTCCTATGAAGCTGAGAGAATGTGATTGAGTAGAACTCAAATTCTGGTGGTGACATATGAATTGGTACTACACATTATATCATAGGGAGGACAACTATTTGGAATAAGAATAAGGTTCTTCAACCTGTATTAGACAACAATCAATTCTACTCAATGATAGCTCTCATTTATTAATATCCTATATCCTACACTTCCTCTCATTAAATAATCAGGAAGCAGCAGACTCCTCATGCAAGGTGGAACTGAAATAGAGACCTTGTTGTTATTGGATATCTGTCATGGGAGAGGATGAGAATATCAGTCAGCTGTTTTCTGATCAACAGGGGAACATACTCTTTTTGCTCATAGCAACTACTCCCAAGTACTGGAAATGCTGTCTGAAGTGTCAGGCCAGGAAGCACTGCATAGTTACATAACTATTGAGGTTGTATACATAGCTATGTAGCTGAAAGAGAATTTTTGCCCTTGTTTCTCCTCCTCCTCCTTCAAGTTAGTCTTTAAAGGTGAACCTTCATAATAATAGATAAATCAATAGACAGCTGAGAATTATATGTAGATGGATGGATGGATACTAGGGTTGGGCGAATTGTTTGTATGCCCATTAAAATCGTATCAAATTCAGATCTAAAGCACTTTTGAAGGGGGTTCCGATGCACCTGCTCACTGCCTTTCTAATATTAAGAATTTGAATCAAAAGGCACCTTTTCCGTCTGTCTTGGATGTCTTCGGATGTAGCCATGACCAAGCCCTGCTGAGAGGTGAAGCCAAACATGTTGGCATGCCTCTCAGCCAATCTTGTAGCCTTTTTTTTTTAAAATGTGGTTTTAAAGAACTTTGAAAATTCCCAAAAAATCAGTGGATGGGAGAAACATTATGAAACTTGATAGGCAAAGAGTGGTAAATATTTTCTGAAATTGTGGCAAATTTCACCCCACTAGCTTTAAAAATGAAGGAGAACTGAGCCTCTGAATTTTCCCCATTTATTTAAGGGGAAGCGAGAAGCCATATGCCTGGACGAAACTACATTTCTCAAAAAGCATTGGGCTGAAGCAGATGTTTCCCCAATAGTACTATGCCTGCTTTAAGACTACAGTTCCCAGATATCCCAGGCCCTCTCTCCTCTTAACATTCCACACCCCATTTTGTCCTCACTTGACCATCTTGACCAAATTTTCATATGTGAATTCTTGGAAGGTATGAGAAGATTAGAGAGAGAGTGGGAGAGGGAGGGAGAGCGGGAGAGGTTTGAGAGTTGGACTCCGATTGTGGCTTGATTCCCCACTCAGCCATGGAAACCCACTTGGGCAAGTGAAGTCACACACTCTCATCCCCAGAAAAGCCAATGAAACAGGAAATAACATTTTAAAACCAGGAACAGATTTCCTTATTCAGAGGCTGATGGCCATCTGTCAGAAGTGATTTGATAGTGTACTATGATTTCTGTTCCTGGGTGATAAATGTCATTTCCTAATTGGTTCTGTCATACAAACATGGCTAAACTTTATTACATTGCCAAAACTTTGTCTTTGTGCAAGGGACATGGTGCTATGATAGCACATTATGGTTTGCTGGGTGTCCACCAATTTCACTGAGTTTTAGCCACAAAAACAAAGTTTCTGAATTAGAACAATGACTTTCAAAGTAAAGACAACCCAATGAAACAGGAAATAAGACTTTCAAACCAGGAACAGATTTCTGCAATTATTAAAAATGGTTTCTTATATAAGTTTGAAAATTTGCCAAAAATCAAAGAATAAGGGAAACATTCTAAATTTTGGTGAGCTAGCAGTGTTAAATGTGTTCTACCACTATACCAAGTTTGAAGAGTATAGCTCAAAAAAAAATGAGGGTGGGAGAGTCCTGTAAATTTCCCCCTGGCGCTGTTTTTGGCCATTGCACATGCACATCCTCCATTAAAGAATTAATTATGAATATTCCAAATATTAATTAAGTTTTTTTAAAAAAATGGGTCAAAATTCGGAAGTAGTTTCAGAAACAAAGAGCCAGCATCCCCTACTTTAGAAGTGAGTATTGAACCATTTTTTTCATGGATCGCACATGCCTAATAGATACCTGTAGAAGTTCAGCTTTTGAAAGTGAATCCATGCTTCAAAATGCTTATGTTTCCAGGAAAAAAGAGATAACTATTAATATTTTATAAAGCTGCAAAACATAATAAAATCTGTAGTCATCATAAGAAGACGTGACCTTTTTTAGAAGCATTTGTTGGCTAAGCAACATTTACAATAAGAGATAATCTGATTGTCTGAACTCAAATTATGAAATTCAATTAAATGTATAGAGTGTATATATTATGGACCTTTGCTTTTAGAAAGACTGGGTAGTTTTAAAAGAAAACTGATAAGCTAGGCATAAATCCGACACAGTGTATAAAATACACAAACTGATAAATGTAACTGACCAAAAATTAAGTATATGAAGTCCATAGGTGGTTTCTGGCCTTTACTTCTAAAACTTAATTGTTGTAATACATAACTTAAAATGAGATGAAAGCACACGTTTCTAATTCTACCCTACAGTGAACCACTTTTGGAGATGCAGAGAATAATGTACAAGGCCTTATTTTGACTAGTCACTACTTATCAGAGGTGAGCTAGGTAAGACATTAATAATATAATAATAATAACTTTATTTTTATATCCCGCCTCCATTTCCCCGAAGGGACATGGGGCAGTTCACATGGGGACAAGCCTAACAACACAAGTTAAAACACAGAACAATCAATTAAAAACATTATAACTACATAAAACAATAAAACACACAATAAGACACTACTATTTCCTCACACTCTTGACATCTGTTTTGTCAGTATTTCAGTGGCTCTCTTGGCTATACTCCAGTGTTGGGACACACAAAGAGCTCATACAAAGTCTACTTTGATTACAAACAATCCTAAGTGATGATGCCACCAAACTCTAAAATTAGTTGATACAATAGATTTGTTGAATGCATTAGACATCCTGACTTAGATTCAATCAACTTCAATAATTTTGACATTCAAGCCAAGAGTGATTATGAGTTAATTGATATCTTCTGTGGTTATATGGGCTTCATGGTTGTTATGACTAAGTAGTCAGACTCTGCCATTTGCTCTGTGACACTATGAGCAACATGACAAACATGCTTTCTATCTTCTTCTGTTGCTTGTACTTCTTTCGTTGCTTTTATAGTTTTTCTGTCCTGCAGCCACTTCCTCCAACTGCAGCAATTCTTTTCTGCAGCCACTTCCTCCAAACTATTGACATATTGACATATTGAAATATTGTATCCAAAGCACATGCCATACCTTCAGTCCTTCAGAGAAGAATGGAGCATTATAAATCATGATGGGTTCAATTAATAATACAAAGAACTGGACATTCATAATTATAATGTTGGGGGACTTGCAGCTAAATATTATCACTGAGGCCCTTGGGAAAAATTAAAATTGAACTTCAATTTGGCAAAAAAAAATGGTAGCTGATACTTAGAACTGTTTTCCAATTGTATTTATTTAAATTTTCAAAATGAATTCTGGTTAAAGAGTTTTAAGACAGGGAAGATATGTACCGAAAATGTTAGCATTGTCCAGATTAATGCTGATATGGTCACTCATAGTACTAATGACTCAAGAGCTTTATTAGTTGTCTTGTTTTCTTAAAACATGCTTTATGCCAATTTCCCCACAAAATGAATGTCAAATTGATTAAACAGGATTGAATCTTTGCTAGGCTTGTGCAATCTGGGTAAATCGCAATCTGTTTTGGTGTCTTGGATTTTGGTGGGGGTTCTGATCCATTTTTTGGGAGCCTCCTGAATTTGGGAGGACAGAAATCCGTTTTTGATCCAGGAAGCCAAGAGATTCATTTTCTGTCTGGCCCATTGGTGGCAATTGGGGGAATTTCCCACAGGCTCCCCTTCCTGTCATTTTAAGTTTTGTTTATCCTTACATACTTCATTAAGACCTGGATTAAAAGCATTGAAGTTAAGATACCACTCTTTATGTGATCCATTCCCTTCTGTCTGTAGAAAAGATGGGTTAATGCTTCGTTAAAACTGTTTCTACTCTAGAGGAGACAGGAGCTGCAGACCCACACAAAAATATAGACAAACATTTTTATCATATTATATGAAATATACAACACTATTAAAATTACAGTATATTTATACTCTAGCACTGATATAGAGAGCAAGTGATCCTTCAATCTAGCTATACCTATAATTGGTCATTATGAATAGCCCACTGTAAATATTTGATTCAACTTTCTGTGATGACGTTCAACCTTGATTCTTCATTTGATTTCTCTCTACTCATTGACATACCAATTTTGTCTTACAGTTCCTATTTGTATTTGATTCTGTCCTGTGGCTTCTAAAAGGATGTCAGGAGAATTGATCTCCTTTTGAAAAGTTATTGTTACTATCACAGCAAATGTTACTATATCAGTATACATGGGTTGTGTCTTTCTTATCCAATGTGCTTGGGATCCAATGTTTATTGGTGTTTGGGTTTTGGAAAACATGCAGTTGCATGTATACAATGAATAATGGATAGGGCAAAGGGGGTTAGTCACATTTTTCCAGAGCTTGTTGAGTTTTTCAGTAAGGAGCCCTGACAGTGGAAATAGAAGATGTATCTTAAATAAGAGACAGGCAAAAAGATGATAGCCACTTACACAAAGTCCCTATAAAAGCAAACATCTCACATGCTGCTCCAGCTATCAGCAACCTTTCTGCCCCTTTAACAAAGTAGCTGGGAAAGGGGGGGGGAAGCCTCCCTTCACCCTCTGAACCTTTTTCATTCCCTATGGATAGGATACAGGTGTTGGCCAATGGCTTCACTCTATGCTTGTCCTCATGGTCATTTCCAGGACACCAACATTGTTGTTAGCCAGGTGGGACATCTGCTTATTACAAGGGTCTTGTATAAATTGAGTCTGCATCCTTCCCCCCTCTTCTCTCTATCCTATTAAGGTTCTTTGAGGAAAAACAAAGTGGGCACTGGACATGTGACTAGCCCCCTTTCCCCAAAGATGAAAGTGGATGGTTAGTGGCAAAAAAAAAACAGAATTGGAAGAATTCCAGTTTTCTGGATGATGGAGCTTGACATGTATACTTTTTTTTCCTAATAGCAAAAATGCAGCTACATTGCATTATGATTACAGCTAAATGAAGGAAAATGTTACTGCTTTTAGAGTGTGACTGCAACTTCCAGTTACTTTCATAATTATGAAATTTGGGCTTCACTGATGAATGGAGGAGGAATGTCACATAATTAAAATTCTGCCTCATGCTGTGTCTTCTGCTTCTGAATAAGAAGCATTTAATATTATAAAATAACTTTTAATTACATTTGAGAAATGAGGAAGAGTTACTTTTAAATAATGGCAACTATAATGTTAAAAATTGTGACCCATATTGTAGCTAATTATTTTTTTAAAAATACTTTCTAAAATTCAAATATCCTTGCTAGGCTATGAATCCAACAAATTTGATTACCTTACCTTGTTCTATTGGAATGCTGGTATTGCTTTCTGTCTCCTAAAAATTCTCAGTAATGGGATTGTGAAGAGGCAGGCAGATTTCATAATGTACAGAATGATTTGTTGTCTTAAGAAAATATTTGCATGTCACAAATGAGAAAGCTATCTAAAACAGTATTAGCGGTTGAATAGAAGGATAAGGTTCATATCACAGGCAAAATGAAATTGTAGAAATGGCCCTGTATCTACAGCATTCTAATAATATTAAGCCAATAAAACACCTTTCCAGATGGAAGTTCATACTTTCATGTTTTTAAATCTCTATAAATTAAAGGCAGTTTTTAAAAAGGTTAAAGCAATACTTTTAAAACAACTAGAACAAAGTAAGAAAATAACAAAAGGAAAAAAAGAATGCTGTGTGTATGGTCAGATTCCTATTGGGTCAAACCATTCATGTTATGGATTTCCATTGCTTGTACAATGAGGCATTTCAGACTTCCCTGTGCAAATGGAAGTTACATCATTTTCAATAGCCATTGCTATGTGCACACCATCAAACCTTACTATCTATCATTAATTTTTGGCCAGGGCTTTCTATTACAGTGTCACTCAAAAGGATCCTGACCTAGAAAATATTTTTGTACCTGCAATACAATTCAGTGCTGTGAATGTTGGATTGTTCAGAAGTCTTTCTGTGTTCAACATGGCTTGCTTCCAGGAAGCATGCAAGGGAATAAAAGAAAGACCCGCAGACCTAAATACATTTACTATAGAGGTGGACAAAGCACAGCCCTTTCATATATTGTTGAATTGTCACTCCTACCAGCCCTTGCTCGCACAGCCAATGATAATGCATGTTGGGAGAGACAGCCCAACAACAACTGGATTTTGCTAATCCTGGCTCATTAATTCATATGCTTTCTTGAACATGTTGGGATTTTACCTGTATTTAGATTCAAGTGTTCTTGCAATGTGTGAGTAGAGAACAGTATCACATCGACTCATAGGTGGACCTTCTGAGTCATATATACAAACTAGTGCAATATCAACATGTAGATAGGACAACTTCACAAATACAGCGGTAGCCTTGTACACTATATGCAATTTGCTTTTATTTTCAAATCTGTTTTGCTAGTTATGTTGATCAGGCTAATACCTCTTAATTGTTTTTAAGTTTTTCTAATTGTTTGGAAGGGGGGGGGCGATACAGGCCAACAGCCAAACCACTATACCATATGATCTCTACTGAACTCTCCTCTCTAGTTGAGACGAAAAGAAAATTGAGGTCATATTGTGCTACTTCAGTTTGATTTTTGTCATGTCACTTGAAGCTACCTTTTATTTCAGTCTTACATGAATTCTAAATTAAATCTAGAATTATTACAACTTTGCTTTTAAAAATGGTAGGAAATAAAAAAAGAAACAAAACTACAATCCATTTGCAAGACCCATTTTAGCTAATGCTTACTTCAGAGAATGGAAACATATGTTTCTTTTCAGTTAAACATTAATTGCACATATACACAATGAAATGTAGCTTAAGAGACAGGAACGTCTTATATAATGTTCATGGAAAAGGATCTGTTGTCATGCACAGGCATATATGAGTACATCATATCAGTTTTAAGACTGCCATTGAAGTATGTGACAGGATAAAAGCTTTCTCCTTAGAGATCATAGGAGGGACAACAACTCTGTTTATGTCAAGCTAGTGATCCCAACAGTAAGCCTTCTGGACTGTCATATTGATTGGAGCAAGGAAGTTAAGTGTATACTAGAGTAGTCAGTCATGAACACAGCCTCCAAGGTTTAGAAGACCTTAAGATGCTGTCTATTCACTTCTAGAAAAACATCATCAAATGAAAATGGGAACCAAGGGAAGATTTTAAGTAATTTGAGCAAGAAAAGACAAGTACAAACGTAACTTGGATTGTAACGCTACCATCTTCCTGATATAAGTTTTTGATTTTGTGATATTGTCCTACTTTTTGGTCATTTTAAAAAATCATGCTGTGGTGTGTTAGAGTTCGCCTGAGCTACATTCAACATGTCTCTGGGAGGAAATACCGTATTGCATCTTGCAAGATTTTTGAGCATGCAGGCTTGGGGCACATCCATCTTGGAACTGGTTTGAAAGGAACCTCTTTCACTGCATGGGTGATTAGATTGATAAGTCTCAACCTGTTTTGAGGCCATATGGGTGATTACATTGACCAAAGTACTTGGCCTCAAGATGCCCCTCCCCTTTTCTGGAAAAATGTGCATTTGTACCACAGAGGCATAGATGGTTAAAAAGAAGAAGAAAGTAACAGTTAGGAAAGGAGGTAATCAGTTACCCCTCCCAGGGGGTTCATTTGCTGCCTGGTAGCCAGCCATGTCCTTGGGGCATCTTTTAGGCAGCCCCCTTATCACATTGTTCTGAATCCTACAGAGTGCTTCAGAGTGTCACTGTCTCTGTGATCTGAGATATACTGAGATCTGCTGCAGTGTATTAAAAGAAAGAACTCAGAAATTCCTGCTACTTTCTTTTTTTTTTTTAGTAATAATTTTATTGAAGATTTGTAAAATAAAGTAAAAACCAAAGGGGATCAGGGGTAGGGAAGGTGAATGAAGGTGTGGGGGGGAGGTATAATGGGAGTGGGACAGATATGAAAGGGTGGGGGGAGGCTGGAGAGGGGAGGTAGGGGGTATAGAATGATAGAATCATAGAGTTGGAAGAGATCTCATGGGCCATCCAGTCCAACCCCCTGCCAAGAAGCAGGAAATCGCATTCAAAGCACCCCCGACAGATGGCCATCCAGCCTCTGCTTAAAAGTCTCCAAAGAAGGAGCCTCCACCACAGCCCATTGCTGAACAGCTCTCACAGTGAGGAAGTTCTTCCTGATGTTCAGGTGAAATCTTCTTTCCTGTAGTTTAAAGCCATTGTTCCGCGTCCCAGTCTCCAGGGCAGCAGAAAATAAGTTTGCTCTCTCCTCTCTATGACTTCCCCTCACATATTTGTACATGGCACTTCTTTCCAAGATGTAGAAGACGCATTGGTGAGCACCCTTTGGGTTCGTTTGCTTAGCCAATTACAGATCTACCTAACTGTAGTTTTGTCTAGCCTACATTTGACTAGTTTGTTTGCCAGAAGGTCATGGGGGACCTTGTTGAAGGCCTTACTGAAATCCAAGTATGCTACATACATGGCATTCCCTGTATTGACCCAGCTTGTAACTCTATCAAAAAAAGAGATCAGATTAGTCTGGCATTACTTGTTTTTGATAAATCCGTGTTGACTATTAGCAATGACCGCATTTGTTTCTAAGTGTTTGCAGATGGGTAGGTCATGGGGGAGGGGGGCTGTTGCTTCCATTCTTTGTGATAGTGGTCTCAGTTTGTAAATACTTCTTGCTACTTTCTTAATTTGTTGTATACTCTTTATGCATAGTACATTGGCAGTATGCATTTTGTGGTTGTCATGGTTTTGAGTCATCTTGAAGCTGCATTGTATTGCCACAGTAGATAGGCCTTAGTGGGATTTTTATCTGATAGATAGGTGAAGAAAATCTAGGTAAAAGGCCTCTCCATCATTTTTTTCCCCACAATCCCATGAGGATTTTCATGCATCTGGCTGGGGTGAAGTAGGATCTCTTTTGCATTGCCTTGTTTACTGTAGATCCCCCCTCCCCAGTAGTTATTCAATCCACTATTTTACATGTTAGCTTGGTAGTTGTTGTAGTGTGCCTTCAAGTCAATTCTGACTCATTCTGATCCTAAGATGAACCTTTCATAAAATTTACTTGGAAATATTTGTTCAGAGGGGGTTTGCCTTTGTCCTCCTCCTAGGCTGAGAGGGTATGACTTGCCCAAAGTCACCCAATTGGTTTCCTTGACTAAGCAGAGATTTCAACCATGTTCTTCAGAACAGTAGCCCAATTTCAAAAGCACTACACCATGCTGAGTCATTCTCTATATTAACTGGAATATAGTATGGCTACACCTTGACTACAGTTTATTTGTTTAATAAGATGAATATTGATTATTTGTCACATTTGGTTGGGTGTGAGAACTTGACATTGGTTATCTCTGAAGGTTTTCAGTGACATTACAAGATGATGGGATTCACCCATTTCCCTATCACCTTCAGGGGACATGTGAGCCAGAGGGCTCACCAACACTGTCTAGAACAGTGGTTTCAACTTGTGGGTCCCCAGGTATTTTGGCCTACAACTCTCAGAAATCTCAGCCAGTTTTCCAGCTGTTGGGATTTCTGGGAGTTGAAGGCCAAAACATCTGGGGACCAGTAGGTTGAAAACCACTGGTCTAGAAAAACCCATTGGGAACATTTGCTCCCTTTATGGAATCACAGATTAAGATGATCTGCTAGGTATTTATCTGGGGTTTCGAGTCCAGAAGTCTCTGGTTGAGACTTTCAGTTTAACCAAGTTTTCACATACAAAATCATGCCCACTTGGCTATGTAGCAGGTGCAGTCTTTATTTTGTCAACTCTTGTATCTGGTATTATCACTTGTTAGGAAGGGCAACCAATTATGACCAGACATCACTCAGATGAGTGTTTTTGTTATATTATTATTATAAAAGTGCTCCATGAAGTGTTCTATGAAGCACCTTCAAAAGAGCAACAGATTAATCAATGCTCATGCTCTGGATTTTCAATTTTGTGACTATAATCATGATGTGGCCTTTGTGAAACCCTATAAAATGCAATTGACTGTGTAACTAGTGGTGACATATGCAGCAAGCAGGATCCTAGCCTAAAAAGACAAAGAAGTATAGAAATAAGAGCTGAGATAAGAGACCTAGGAAAGCATTACAAAAGTAGGAAGAGAGGTGAAATTAACTCTAAAGTGTAAGCTCATTGTTAAGCCAAGTGTGGTAAAATGTGAACTTTGCCAAATCAGTTGTTGTGTGCTTTCAAATTGACACAGCTTATTCAAGAGTTTTCATTGCAAGATTTGTGGCCCTCTTCCTCTAATGCTTAGAGAATGTGACTTGCACAAAGTCACCTATGAGTTTTCCATGATTGAGCAAAGATTCAGACCTGGTCTCCTTGAAGTTCCAGTCCAGCATTCAAGCCATCAAAGAAATTACAATGGTTTTTACAAAGACTGCCAGTCTGGACACTGGGCAGTAATTTTTGTATTGTTTAGAAATTTCATCATAGTGTACAGTGCTCCATTGTGTATAGGAGAACTGGGAAATAGTTTACAGTTGTATATTAATGAAAACTGGGTCCTTGTACTGTAAAAACAGTAGAGCAACCACTGATATGAGACACATATATCTAGCAATGAGATCGGGAGTATATTTGTTTCTGCTCAAGTAGTCTTGTCTTGAATTGTTGCAATTCAAGTTAAAATTAGGTTATTTAAATTGTACAAGGAATATGTGCTAAATCTGTCATGTAGCTTCATCAGAAACTATAGTTGGGTTAGTAAACAGAACTTCTGAAGCGCTCAAGGATAAGCTTTGCTGACTATATACATGTAAAAGAGAGGTTTGGAAAAAAAATACTTGAATGAGATGAAATTTTCAACCATATTTGAAGTCTAGTTATAGAATTAAACTAAGAATTGTGTGATCCTCTGTATGTTGTGGAATGGCAACTTTCGGCATTCTTAGGGCCCTTCCAGACAGGCACTATATCCCAGGATCTGATACCAGATTTTCTGTTTATCCCAGATTATTTAGCAGTGCGAACTCATATAATCCAGTTTAAAGTAGAAAACCTGTGATCAGATCCTTGGATATAGGGCCTATCTGGAAGGGCCTTTAGCCAATGATGAGAAAAGTAGAGCTTGAAGATACTACAGTGGTAATTTATCCTACCCAGGGCAGGGGTCTACAGCTAAACATCCCTGAGAGACAGCCATCCAACTTCAGCCTTCAATGCTCCAAAGAACAATAGTCTATTACTGCCTGAGGTAGTCTATTAGGCTGTTGAACTGATCTTTCCAGGAGAAAGCCCTTCCTAATGTTTGGTTAAAAAATTCTGTCTTGTAATTTTAATGTATTACTGTATATGTACTCATGTATGAATTCAATATGTGTATAAGCCAAGGGCAGATTTGGGGGGGGGGGGGGCAAAATTATGGATTTAGATATGACCTATGGATAAGTCAAGGGTTATTTTATGGATCTCGCAGTGATCTGAGGAGAGGGGGCTGGTGCTTCATCACATTAACTCATGGATGAGTCATCCCAGGCTTTTGGGATTATTATTTGACTAAAACTTCTAAAAGAGTATATTAGGAAGTTCAAGTTTTGTCTTCTGAACCAGCAGAAATCAACCCTGGTCTGTCTGCTAAATGATTGAACTTTTAAAAAAATAAAAACAAAACAAAAACACAAACCTACCAAATTTCTTCTTAATCTCCTCCTTTACAAGTTAAATACAGCTTCAACTATTCATCATAGATTATAGATTTAACACACCTGTCATTGTTTCTATTCATTGTGCTATATTTGTCAAAATCTGATGGAACGCTTTTGGTTGTCAGCCAAGTTGCAGTTGGCAGCTTTGTGTCAAATTTCAAGGGGGCTTCCTAGAAGCAAAAAATGGGGTCATACTATAACACTATGTAATGAAATTTGAAATATTTTCTGTTCCTGGTTTGAAAGTGTTATTCCTGTTTCATTGTGCGATACTTTGAAAGTAGCTGTTAAACTCCAGAAACTTTGGTTTTTTTGGCTGCCATAAACTATGTTGAATTAGCTGAGACTCTATGAGATATTAATTGAAAAACTATAGCAAAATGTCCCACAAAAGCAAAGTTTTTGCAGTTTAACAAACTTTTATCAATGTTTTTATGATATAACCAATAAGGAAATGGCATTTATAATCCAGAAACAAAATGGACTTACATAGTGTTGGGAAACATTTTTTTAAAGGGTGCTAGAAAACTAGAGATAAACATCTAAAGTGTTGCTGTGAAGATTACAGGGAGAAAGTCAGGAATCCAGAAAAGAAATAATGCACTGCAGCCACTATTCCTGACTTTAGAAAAGATTATAGAACAAAAGAAATGGTTTCTAGTAACATATCTGAAATTAAACTGGTGGCAAGAAAACTGAAGTTTTTATGAACATCTTTTGAGGTGTTAGGTGCCGAACTGAGCAGCACCACTAAGTTTTAGTTACCGGTAGTTATTCATACACTGCTTGGTCTCTTCCCATATATGGACAAAGGTGCTATAAAGGCAAACCTGATCATCCCTTAAAAGCAATAAGAACCTGTGTATAAAAGTTAAAAAAACCATTCTTTCACCAATTTTAAGGTAATTATTTTATCAAGATCCTCCACAAATGAATGACAGGTCTCATCCTGAGGGTTTGATAAGAGTGCCATAATGATAACTTTATTTTTATAACCTGTCTCCATCTCCCCAAAGGGACTCGGGGTGGCTTACATGGAGAACCGGGCCCAACAGTACACAAAGTATAAAATCAAATATAAAACACAAAAACATAACAACAAAATTAAAACAATAAATAATTAAAACCACAGAGTCCCACTCTGACGAAGTTGCCAACACACAGGAACCTTTAAGGCTTTTTACCAGATTTCCCCTGAAGTCTTTGGTCTGCAGCTGCCATATTTTCAGACAACTGCCATTGGCTGTCAGTGTTGAAGAATTCCCCAAAGGTTGCCTCCAGGGTCTTTTTCACAGACCTTTAGTTTTTGCCTTGAATGCTTCCAGCTTCCATCTTGGCTTTATAATTTTGCTACTGTTGATCTTCTTTCTTTTGACGTTTTCATCAGATATGTCTCCAATGAACCCCTGATATAACTTGTTCAACTGAACTGCCCTCAGTAGCTGCTTATATTCACACCAGGAACAAATGTGCAGACAAAGAACTATATAGGAGAGAAATAATACCTTGTGAAGTTTGTTCTTGATGAAAACAGTGAATAATTTTACCAATTTTCTTGTCACTTGACAACCACGAAGACTATTTGCAATTCAGGATTTATTTCTCAGCAAACTTTCCATTTAGTATTTTTGCATGAAAACAGCATTTTCTTTAACGGAAATAATATATCTGCCTACAAAATAATATTTCTATGCAGATTTATTATTTTCTGTGTAAAAATATTGTTTTCTACACAAATAATGTTTTCTGCATTTTAAAAAAATCCACATAAGACTTAAATTGTGGATCATCCTGTTAGTCCAGGATTAAAAAACATATTTTCAACCATTTTTGAATATTTTCAAATATTCTTTTTATAGTTCCTTTTTAATGGCTACTGTTTCACCTCACTACTCTTTAATTTTTAATTTTTTAAAATAAAATTGATAATTATTTAAACAAAAAAAATTTGTGATATACATTTACAAACAGAGCACACAACATACAGAGACAGTAACAAACACAGTAGACAATACATTTTCTCCATCCCTGCACACATGAACCCACCACCATGACCTGCTCACTATGATATCTATATCCGATAATGTCTATCCATATAAATATATAATAGTTCCCCTTACAGCATCCTTAAAGTCAGATTTTGCCGTCTTTCCAAGATATGCGAAGGCCAGCCGCAGATGAAATTTGTTTACAAATTCTTCATTTTTTTACCTTGAAGTTAGACGGCTTGACCATTTGTATGTAATTCATTAATTTTTCTCTCCAATCTCTCTTGAGTTCTCTTTCGCTCTTCCATGATTTTGCTATAACCATTCTTGCTGCAACAAAGCTGTATTGGCATATTTCTATGTCTTCCTGGTAAATATTCTCTCTGAATATGCCTAGACGGTACATTGCTGGGCTTTTCTTGAACTTATAGGTAAGCATGTTATTTGTTTCTATAACTACCCCTTTCCAAAATTGTGATACTATCAGACATTACCACTAGATATGGAAAAAAGCACCCTTCTGTTTTTTTCATCTCAAGCAATCTCATTCATGGGTTTTGTTCATTTTGGCTAATAACTCTGGGGTTATATAGCTTCTGTAACAAATTTTGTATAAGTTCTTTTTAATAGACCCTGCTATTGAGAATATAAATCCTTTTTTTCCAAAGCTACTCCCATTTCTCTAATTCTATGTGTTCCCCCTAATCCCTGGCCCAAGAAATCATGACAGATTTTATTCTATTGTCTTCTGGATTATATTCTAGAGTGTGTTTATATGATCACACTACTCTTAAAAACTCAGAACCTGTGGAAAAAAACCTTTTAAAATATTTCGTTTATTAATCAGACTAGACAATATGAAATCCTGAAATCTAGCTTTTTTATTATTTTCGGGAATAACACTAACAGCTTAATGGTCAAGTAGTCATTAATGATCATATAGAAGTCAGTATAAACACTATAGTTCACCTTTGTCTCCAGTAAAGAAGACAATTTGAACAGTCTTATTAAATATATAACTCACAAAAGAGCTTTTACAGGTACGAAAATGAGCATACATAGGCACTCTAGGATGAAATAGTGTATATATATATATATATATATATATCTGAAAAACAGCTATGGGGGGCTCACTTTCAAATTGAAATTGAAGGGTGTTGGCAGAAAAGAGGTGTATGTGCTGCAATTGTCAGCTATTTTGCTGCTTGGAGTTGTTTCCAACCACAATGGTTTTTCAAATGTCCTCATATTAAATGTGGTCTTTTGAAGCCAACAAATCAAACAAGCCAACATAGCAACAGTTGAAAAATTCCCCACCATATCTGATAGCCTGCAACATTAATTTGATTGCAAAATCCTATGTCAATTGCATATTTATTGGAGACAAAGGCTATGTTAAAGAAATCTGTTAAAGATAGGCCAAGTCAATTTCCAAGGAGATGCCTAGTCTAGCTTGTTGCAACAAGACCAAGAAAGTCTTGTGGCATCTTAAAGGCTAACAAATTAATAACAGTGTGGGTTTTTTGGGACTATGGCCTACTTCCAGGATGACTGCGATATCACAAGCTGGAGACGAATACATCTGAAAGGGACAAGCTTGAGGAAATTTGTTGTAGACCACACAGCCCTCCTTTTTTTTTTTTTTTTTAGTTAGACACACTTTTTAAAAGACCTTAGAAGTGCATTGAAAGAGATTTCAGCTTAAAATGACCATTATTTCACATACTGACTAGCAACCTTAATCATCTTATGGTTGACTAAGCAGTTCAAGAATTACCACAGAATTGAACAAAAAGCTGATGCATACAGATTCACCTACTTAATTAGCCAAGCTCTTTTCATTTTTCTTGATGAGGAACAGGACATTTCATGATGCTGAGAAATTTTAATCCTCTTCTCCCACCAAAAAATCCTGGCTTTAACCCTATTAAAACAAGGACTATTGACACTGAAATAAATAAACACCACCCCAAACTTGTTTTAAAATGGGAAACTCAGAAACCTGGGCATAAAATAGGATTGCCTTAAAAGCTGCAGTAACTGTCACTAAACCTTAGCTATAGGAGTCCAAAAGCAGATTATTCATGTACCCACTGAAGATATTTACCCAGCTATCAGTTTCTACTGTATTTGCTGGGCAACCCAAGGCTGAAGAAAGCCAATGCAGATTGTATGGGCAGACTGAAGCCTATAAATCATTGCTATCCCATCCCAATTTACTCCCTCGAGACAATCTTCCCCATATAAACAACTGCACGGAGAAATCGCAGTGTGACTTCGATTGCCACAGAGAAAGCCTCCAGCAATTTTTGCTATTGTGGTGGCACTTTCTGCAGCTTTGATAAAAGATGAAAATGGCTATAGGCTATTTCTATTATTAGACACATTTATAGAAGCTATCTATGATATAACTTGAATGGAATTTTTGGTCTGAATTCTTATTAGTGCCCAACTACAGTAAGCTCACTGAATCATTAGGAATTACTTATGGGTTGGTTTACCATTCAGCCATTGATTCAATTGAACTATTTTGGCTGGGAATAAGAATATTCAGGCATATGTGCAGAGAGGTAGCATACTTTTGATTACAAGATAGTGTGCAATAGGGCTGTGCACAGATTCGTTTTTCAAAACTGATTCTGGATGATTCACCATTTTTGGCTACTGAATTGCCCGTAACTGCACGGGTAGTGTGGTCATGTTTTTTTTCCCAGCTGCAACAAAACACAGCTGCTTCTATTTCTTTCAGCTACATGTGGAGTGAGCAGAGACAGCCACACATGCATGGGCTTTTCTCTGAGGTTGTGAACCTTGCTTCCTGCCTGAGCCAATCAGAAGAAAAAAGTTGCTCGAGTGCTAGCTAGCTCTGTGTTCTATCTCTTCACTCCTCTTAGGATCACATTGCTTGCTTTTGGACTCAATTCCAGTCCTTTCCTTTGGTAATTTAATTTATTATTCTTATTTAAATATATTTTATTCCTTCTTTTTTACTATTTCACTAAGGAAGTGATGGTGGGTGTGCATTTGGGGAGTGGCTGTGAAAGGGCATTTGGGTGTGTTTGTTTAAATAGTGGTGGTTTACAGAAGGGAGGGGATAACCTGACTCCCTTAGGTCCCCACGGGGAGAATTCAATTTCTCCCCAGCCCTATCTTCTTGTTTCTTTATATACTCAGTCCTGCACCTTTCTTACCCCCAAAAAACTTTTAAAAATTACAAAAAAACCCTTTTTTTCTTCTCATTCACCTCTTTAATTGACTCTCTCATTTATTTCTCTCCCTTGCTCTAACTTCTGGCTTGTATACTCCTGCCCTAGTTCACCTGTCTTGTGTGTCTTGTGTGTGCCCTCTGGCTTGTGTACTCCTTTAGCACTGAAGCCTTCCTCCCCAAAAAGAGTTATTTATCAGAATTATTTATAAAAATTCAGAAATGATATTAAAAAGCCCCTGTAAGTTGTTTTTTTTTTGTTCCTCTTTGACTGTCTCTCATATGTTTCTTGTGGCTTCTGTGTGTGTACACTCCTTTTCTCACATCTCACACAAGAAGCCTGGGCCTATCCCCCCAAAATATAAAAAGATATATATATATATATATATATATATATATATATATATATATATATATGGTGTGGTCGTGGTGTGGGTGCTACTGGGTCAAGTGGTCAGGCTTTCAGGGGAGCGAAAGCCAGAGGGATAGAGAGAGGTACTATTTAATTCCAATCAGATCATCCCTCGGGATACCTTTTTTGGTTTTAAGAATTTCCTAAAAATCAGGGGATAACTCAAACATTCTGAAACTGGGGGGAGGGCTGGCAATGGTAAATATTGTGTAGCCATTTTCATCCCAATAGACCTAAAAATGATGGAAAGGGGAGCCTCAGAAGTTCCCCCATTGCTGCTAATTGGCTGGATCTTCCCGGAGTGAAATTGGATCTTTCGGCTGTCACATCGAAAAATGGCATTTTGCCCTCCCACATTTGAGATGCTCCCAAAAAATGGAAGGCAGGGGGCACTGAAATTGGGCCAACAAAAATGGCACAGGGTTTACCTGAATTGCACACCCCTAGCATGCATACATAAAGGATCCAGGTTCTAATTCATTGTTTTAGTTCACAGCTGTTCTATACTTAGTTAAGCTGGTCCTTCGACAGCAGTCTTCCAAGAGTAGGGGGGTGTTTGAAGCCTTTCAGGCTTCTTAACATATATCAGAGATGATATCACACTGATATAGTCTTCAAGAAGTCAGGTACTTTCAAACCATGGTTTTCAAAAGCTGCTTTAAAATTGGATATCCTGGACAGGGGAAAAAATCAATGTAGTAGAAGGAGAATAGGGGCCTCTGGTGGCACAGTGTGTTAAAGCACTGAGCTGCTGAACTTGCGGACCAAAAGGTCCCAGGTTCAAATCCCGGGAGCGGAATGAGTGCCCGCTGTTAGCCCCAGCTCCTTCCAACCTAGCAGTTCGAAAACATGCAAATGTGAGTAGATCAATAGGTACTGCTCCGGTGGGAAGGTAATGGCGCTCCATGCAGTCATGCTGTCCAAATGACCTTGGAGGTGTCTACGGACAATGCCGGCTCTTCGGCTTAGAAATGGAGATGAGCACCAACCCCCAGAGTCAGTCATGACTGGACTTAACGTCAGGGGAAACCTTTACCTTTTTAGAAGGAGAATGAGGTAAAATGCAAAACCAAAAGTAAAGAACAAAAGAGGTATCACACACATATATAAACTCACACACTAACAGAGGCAAATTATTAAAAATAATTGCTATAATTGCTACATAAAGTACAGTAAATTCATTCAATGAGCTATTGAATGGCAAGTCAACGCATAGGTCAATTCAATTGATTCAGTGTCTATTTTCTTGAGAAGTAATACAGATTCAGGCCCATTGATGTTACAGTAGTGAGAAAGAGTGTGAAGAGGTGACCTATGGATCTGCTAGGTCTGCTATATAGATGCTATCCATGGAAGAAGAGGAAAAATGTTCAATATAATTCTCCCTGAACCTTTCAGATTGTCTCCCTTTGGTTTGATGTTCTTTCTTTTCTTACATTCTTTTCCTCCATAGTCCTGGTCATGACAAAGCTTTGCAATTGTGAATAGGCTCCTATACAGTTCATTTCAGTCCTATTCATAACACTTCAGAATTTGATGAGATGCAAACTGATGGCCTTTCCCTTGGTTTTTCTCAATTACACTATGTAACAAAATTTGAAAAATGTTCTGTTCCTGGTTTTAAAGTGTTATTTCTTGATTAATTGTGTAGTACTTACTTTGAAAGTAGTAGTTATACTCCAGAAACTTTGATTTTGTGGCTGTCACAAGCTATGTTAAATTGGTTGAGACTCTGTGACATATTCATTGAAAAATAATAGCAAAATGATAGAACTTATTATTATTATTATTATTATTATTATTATTACAGTAGAGTCTCACTTATCCAACATAAACGGGCCGGCAGAACGTTGGATAAGCGAATATGTTGGATAATAAGGAGGGATTAAGGAAAATCCTATTAAACATCAAATTAAGTTATGCTTTTACTAATTAAGCACCAAAACATCATGTTAGACCACAAATTTGACAGAAAAAGTAGTTCAATACACAGTAATGCTATGTAGAAATTACTGTATTTACGAACTTGGCACCAAAATATCATGATGTATTGAAAACATTGACTACAAAAAGCGTTGGATAATCCAAAATGTTGGATAAGCGAGTGTACTGTATTATTTATACCCCGCTTTATCTCCCCAAAGGGGACTCAATTAGGAAATGACATTTATAACCCAGGAACAAAAAATGTGTTATTATTCGTTTATGAAACTCTAAACTCCAATTTCCTTGCCAGGTTTGTTGTGTTATTCCAAAAAAAGTGTTATTGTGAATTGCCATTGTGTAATAGTCTAATTATCACTGTTGGTCTATATTTCCTTTTCATTAGATTCACTGTTTTCAACTCATTCTTCCTTCCACTCCAAAACTGTGTAAGTATATACACACCCAAATATGCACACTTACACATATTTATAACTCTGAACAAGGAATGTCAACCCTTATCTTTTTCCTTCTCACAAGCAACAACGAGAAGCATTTTTCCTCTCTGCTTCACTGTGACATGGTGAGATATTTCTAGTTGCTCTCACAGCATACTATTTGCATGTTCAAAAATGATTTTGCACACATTGTGTAAATTGCAAAAACTGCATGGTGGAACTTTAATCACTTCTGCCTTTTTGCAGGGACTTATAAAAATCAACAGGGGCCCCTGGTGGCACAGTGTGTTAAAGCGCTGAGCTGCTGAACTTGCAGACCAAAAGCCCCCAGGTTCAAATCCTGGGAGCGAAATGAGCACCCGCTGTTAGCCCCAACTCTTGCCAACCTAGTAGTTCAAAAACATGCAAATGTGAGTAAATCAATAGGTACCGCTCCAGCGGGAAGGTAACGGCGCTCCATGCAGTCATGCTGGCCACATGACCTTAGAGATGTCTATGGACAACGCTGGCTCTTGGGCTTAGAAATGAAGATGAGCACCAACCCCCAGAGTCAGTCATGACTGGACTTAACGTCAGGGGAAACCTTTACCTTTACCTTTACTATAAAAGCAGCATGGTTTTATTTTTCTCAATCAGTTTATTTTTTCTCAATTAGCGACTTTCCCTATTTTTGCTATGTTGATGTGATTTGCTTCAGGAAACGAAAATGATACTAGTTCTGCACAGAGGCATTTAGTACAAATTACGAATGAAAAAGTGTGTTGTCTCCTTCTCATACTGAGGGTACAGAATCTCATGAGTGTAAAAGAACTTTCAACAGTCTGTCTCAACATATCAGGAAAGTAGTTCTCAGGGAACTGACAAAGATTTCTTCTAATTGGGACAATACAACATGTTACTGATTGTATTGTAGTCCATGAACATTTATACCATATTACAGGGGTGTCAGACTCATTTTCCCCAGGGCCTCAACAGCCTTATGGTTGCCTTCAAAGGGCAATTTGTAATTGTAAGACTGTCTAAATGCAATTATGTTGTCCTGGCATCGAAAGCCTCATGGGCTACATGATGTAGAGGGCCAGGTTTGGCCTGTGGGTCTTGTGTTTGACACATGTGCCATAATACATTGGTTAGACATTACAAAGCAATGAGATTCTGGTCTCCCACTCCCCTATATTTCTTACAATTATAACTCACCTACTCTTAAAAATGCCACACATGATTAACAATAAAACCTATTTTTAAAAACCTACAAACTCCCCAATTTCCATCTAATAGTTACTCTCTGATGTTTAGTTGTAATCTATAGTATGTAATTCTGTAGTCTTGGTAGTTTTCTATCTCTAAAGTGCCCCAACAAATGTACTTATAAGAGTGATGGAACACAAAGGTATTCTCAGAAGTTTTCGAAACACAAGCCAGATCATATGAGACGTTATATTTTTTCACTTAGTCTGGGCTTACCATTGCCTTAGAGCATCCTTTTTTTCCATGCATTTGTGTGGTGGAGAGAATAAATATAGCCATACAGAACCATTAGAACGAACTAAAAACAGTTTTGACACCATCAGCTTCTGTTGAAATTATGCTACATATATTTACTGCAAAGTATCCATGTTTATTTTGCATTCAAGATTTTTTTTTGGATACTAGCCAGATCAAGTGCTTTCTTTAAAAGCACTATGCACTGGTTTCCAAACTTGAGATCCCATACATTGTTGGATGTCATCTCCCAGAAGCCTCAGCCAGAAGGGCATATTGTACAAATTGTAGTCTAACAACCTTTGAAAACTCATAGTTAGGAACCACTGGTAGGAGTGTTCAATTGCTTTCAGCTTTTCTTGTTTTGTTTACCTGTGATTGGTTGAGGTTTTTTTAATCACTTGATTTTTTTTGTAAAGGGCATATTTTCTGTACATCCACTGGAGTTAGGGACACAGGACCCTACAAAAGTAGAAACAAATGATATTTTAAAAAATCTATCTCTAAGAGTCTCTAGACCAGAGCTTTCCAAACATTTCATGTTGGTGACACACTTTTGATCCGTGCATCATTTTGCGACACAGCAATTCAGTTTTACTCACAAACCAGAGGTTAAACCAGCTCCTTATAAGAGATACAAACACATACGTAAACCACAATAACGAAATGTATGGAGACACAAAATATTTCATGAAACATTTTCATTTATATATTTTAAAATATACGAGTTATTGCTTATTTCACCTAGACTCAGAGGTTTCTCATTATGTTCACGTGGCACACTGTAATTGACACACTAACATGTCACGACATACAGTTTGGAAAGTTGTGCTCTAGACCCTCCAGTGCAATTCTGTTATCATCATCCACTAGAAATTGATCGCAGAGTTCTGCTAGAAGACTTAGAATTTCCTCAAAATAACTTATTTATTAAATCTGTAAATAATCAAATCCACAAAAATTAAAACTGTAAATGTCCATTTTTTAATGTCAGGAGTGACTTGAGAAACTTGTTGGTTGTTCTAAAATATTTTTGCGTACTCGAGATCCTGAGATGCCTTCTTGAGCCAAAATTGTGCCTTTCTCATTTTTCAAGTGATGTCAAATCATATCTGAGGTTCTGTCTTCCAACGTCAGCATGTGGCAACTATTTAACAATCCACAGGAGTGGGGAAAATGAAAAAAGTGGAAACAAATATGTACTCTTTTCATCATCTTAGACTTGCTTTACAGACTTCAAAGAGATTTTATTGTGGGAAACAAATCACCCTCCATTATCTTAATGCTAATTATAACATTAATCCCTAAATATGTTTAAACAGGATGCATTTTTACAGACACTTGCATAGTACTGCTTTAAAAAAACAAAGCTTCAGGGGGAAGGGGGCAGTCCTTTTATAATAAGATCAGTAAATTATCTGTCAAAATTAATTCTCTTAAACCTCTATTTACTATAGTGACAAAATTTGCTGTCCTAAATGTCTGTGTGATAGTGGGTACTTTTTTTAGATCCTTTATTTTGTGTGATAAGTATGGAAAACAATAGCATCAACATGAGTTTGGCCATTGTAATGAGCAGAAGTGGGTTTCTCTCTATGGCTTTGCCAGCTGGAACACCCAAAAACCATTTGTATTCCTTTGTGGCTGGACCAGACACTGGAAGTCAAACAATACGATAGATAGAAAAACAAGGGCCTCTCTACTAAAAAGCAATAGCACTATGATTCCACATTAACCACTCTAGCAGCATGCTGTGGAATCCTGTAATTTGAGCAGGCACGAAAACTGTCTGACTAACCTTTCTGAATGCCCCCTCCCTAGACATCAAATCCAAGCATTCCAAAAAGGTATTACCATATTGGTTAAAGTGGAATCATAGCACTATCATCTTATAGCTTGATTTTCCATAAAAACTGAAAACATTAGTCAAAGAGCTGTGCACAATGAAAGCTATGGACAATCAAAAGAAGGATGCAATTGTTTTGTGGACATCTCTTGCATGATTAGTAAATTCTCTGCATCCTTTAAATGGTTGTTTGCTTCCAAACATTTGCTTATCTGTTTATTTGTTTGTTTGTGTGTGCGTACACACATGCACATATATACACTTATGTGTGCACACGCTCATTTCTAAATTAAGCCTTTTGGGTTTAGAACAGTGGTTCTCAACCTGTAGGTTCCCAGGTGTTTTGGCCTACAACTCACAGAAATCCTAGTCAGTTTACCAGCTGTTGGTATTTCTGGGAGTTGAAGGCCAAATAACAACAACAACAACAACAACAACAACAACAACAACAACATTCATATATCCCACTCCATCTCCCCAAATAATAATAATAATAATAATAAAACTTTATTTATACCCCGCCACCATCTCCCCAATGGGGACTCGGGGCGGCTTACATGGGGCCATGCCCGGGAAAAATACAATATAACACAATATAAAAACAACATATCATAATACAATTACAACAATACAATAAAGAATCATATACAGTACAACACAAAATCCAAAGAGCAGTATAACAGGGCAGGCCGCACTGACACTCAGTTAAAACTCGGGGTGAGAAAAGGATAAGAAAAAGGATAAGAATAAAACCACAGGGAACTAAGGAAAAGATAGCAGACAGTCTAGAGGATAAATAATGGGGGCGTAACAAAAGCATGTAACAGTTACTCTCCGAAAGCACATCGGAAGAGCCATGTTTTTAGATCTTTCCTAAAGTCTGAAAGAGTGGGGGCTTGCCTGATTTCAATGGGCAATGAGTTCCATAAACGGGGGGCCACAGCAGAAAAGGCCCTCTGCCTAGTTCCTACAAGGCGGGTCTGAGATAAAGGCAGTGGCGACAGGAGGGCCTCCCCTGACGATCGCAGAGATCGGGCAGGTTTATGGTAGGAGATACGGTCACGAAGGTAGGTGGGTCCCAAACTGTTTAGGGCTTTATATATGATGGTCTGCACCTTGAATTGGGATCGGAAAATGAACGGAAGCCAGTGGACTTGGAGTGGCTCACATGGGCACCAATCCCAGAATGTGCCCAAGCTTTTGATGAGTAAATGACAAAGTTGACAAGTTGATTTAAGGATGAAGCATGAGGATCTCGGATGAATGGAATTAATTATATATATGTTTTTAAGGTTTTTATAATGTGTTTTAACAATGTTATTAATGGATCTGTTTATATTGTTTTGTTTTTATGATTGCATTTTGGGCATTAAATTTTGCCAATTTTTGTAAGCCGCCCTGCGTCCCCTCGGGTGAGAAGGGCAGGGTATAAATGTTGTAAATAAATAAATAAATAAATAAAACATTATAAAATACAACAGCAAAATACATTTAAAACATATAAATCTATAAAAACAAAGGGCATACAAAATACAATAAAAACATACTCACAACCAACCAATAGCCAGGCAGGCACAGTCAGCATATTCAAGATTGGAAGTAAGGCAGTAGAATGTATGAGGGTTGAATGAAAAGTAATGCCTCCACCTTCATTACTTGGATTTGGATGGGGATATTTTAATAAATCAAATGCAGAAACAGTCCTTAGAATGTGCTCCTTAACTACTGCTATTCCCTTTTCCACATAATCACCAGACAATTGGATACATTTCTGCCAATGATGAACAAGTTTTATGAAGCCGTCACGGAAGAAGTTGACACTCTGTTTCCGCAACAAGCTTCTCACAGTACCCATCGTGCACAGATCTTCCGATAGCAAAGCAAAGCAATAATGTGACCCACGCGTTCTTGTGAAATGCTGATTATGCTTGAAATTTCTCTCTGATATGACTATCGTCCTGAATCAATCTGTCAACCTTTTGCTTGTGAAACTCAGTGGTTGCTGTCACAGGATGTCCAACTCTTTGTTTGTCATGCAAACTTAAAACTTACTCGCCCAACGATGCACAGTACTCACATCAACACAATAATCATAAACAGCTTGCATTCTCTGATTAATCTCCTTTGGGGTGACACCTTCTGCTGTCAAGAATTCAATGACTGCACATTGCTTAAGTCGCATTGACCACTGTCTGTGCAAGGCTCCATACTTCACACTTTAGCAACACAACTGTTCAATGCTAAGGCTTCCCACCAAATGGAACTGTAGAGGAGAGTCTACTGAACAAGCCAGTACCTGCCGCATACTAGTACTGCCATCTGTTGAGGCGTTATGATGGTGGAGGCATTACTTTTCATTCAACCCTCATATATATGTGCAATATCTTGCAATCACTAAAGCTAGGGATCCACAGGTTGGGAACCACTGGTTTAGAATGTCTTGATATCATCCTGCAGATGAAATTATTACTGTCAGTGAAACCAGGAATATCTACACTGTAGAATTAATGCAGTTTGACAACACTGCATTAGTGTTGAACTTCATTATTTCTACAGTATAAATCCATCCTTGGACTAAGGAATTGCCTTAGTCAGCCTTGCAGCCTTCAATCTCAGATCCACTAGTGTGGTGTTAGATTTAAGCCCTTGGCACTGCCCATAGATTTTACCTTTCAGTACTTGTTTAATCTTTGGATTTAATTGTATTGGATAGGAATTGGTGTGAGGACTGGATAAAGGAAGAAAGATTTCGGTCTGGTAATATAGATAAATGCAGTGGTAGGCACAAAGCAGACTGGAATCTGGTGGTCAGTACAGATTTTTCAGCAGATCAGCAAAGATTTCTAACTTCCCATTGTCTAATTAAAAATAACTAACATCTTCCTGTACTCAACATATTATAGTATTGAAAGAAATCACCAATGTTGAGGATAAGAAACATAATTTAGTTTTCAAACCTTCTCATGTGTTTGCGCTCCAGTCAGAGCTGTCACTATTCCCCAATTACAGTGATGTTTTGAAAGACATGATCTAAAGATGTTGTTATTTTAATTGCTGTTTGGAAGTTTTTAAAAATAGATACTGATTTTATCAACTTTTCTGGAGGTTTAGGTACAACACTGTGGTCTGGACTGCTGCAGGAGGAACTCCTTGGAGATGGTCCAGATTATCTAAAGGACTGTATCTCTTTCAATTAGATGTCTATGATCAACTGTGGAGGGCTGTTTCTCTGTCCCACAACCTGCTCAAGTGCCTTTGGTGGGAACACGGGAGAGGGCCTTTTCGGTGGATGCTCCCAGACTGTGGAACTCCCTCCCAAGAGAGACCAGGGTGGCCCCAACTGGTCAAGACCTTCCTCTGCCAGCAGGCATTTGGAGAAGGATAAGGAGCACATTGCTGGGGAGGTTGTGGGTGGTATTTGTGGGAGGGGGGTTACATGTTTTAAAAAAGCATTTCATTGTATTTTAAATAGTCATAAAATACTATTTAATTGTGTTTTTTATAATACTTCATTTTAAATTGATCAAAGTGTATGATTGTTATTGACCTTGAGACCCCTTGGGGAGAAAGACAGAGTATAAATATAAACAACAATAAATAAATACATAATGATGCCATGAGTTACTGCAATGGGTGATGTCTGCTCTAGGTATGCCACTAGACGATAGTGAAAACTATTAGCCACACACAGCTGCTGTGCAAAAGTGAACACAATATCTGCAGCTTCTTGAATATAAAAAAATATATATCTGAAAACAGATGCATGATTATTTTGATGCTCTGCTACTGCTGTTCCAGTTCACCAGGCCCCTGCGCAGCATGTTACATATGCAATTGTTTCTGCTTTCAACCATGCATATTTTATTTCACTCACTTCTTGTCTTCAGAATAAATGCAAACAATAATGAGTTGCCATATTCAGCAGATGCACTGTTGCTTCAAGAAAGAAATGTGTTGGAGTATTATGATTTTTTTAAAACTCCCATTTATTTTGCCAAATCAAAAGAATATCCAGTCAGTTAATTCTATTTTTTTCTTGGAGAGACAGCAATGTGATAAATTATTCAGATGTTGTATATTAAATTATTTGGGAAATAGCTTTCTTAGGAGCTAGAGTAGTTGTAGCAAACTACTTTCTGCAGCACACACATATACATATACATCCCATTTTGTTAAACATTTTTTTCATTTTATTTACAGAAGCATTACAACAAAGATTAAAAACAAAGGAAAATCTTAAGAAGCCCATATTCAACAGTCAGCACTAGATAGGAGAGATGGGCAATCATGTTGCAGTTTTTGCATATAGTTGCCCTCACTGGATGCGTTTGCACTATAGAAATATTAATGCAGCTTGACAGTACTTTAACTGCCCATGGCACAATCTTGAAATTTATAGTTTGGTGTGACTCTTTGGCAGAGAAGGCTTAAGAATTAAAACTCAAACTCTTGGGAACCACTGCTTTAATGAGCCATGATTGTCAAACTGTCTTAATTCTATAGCAGTGGTTCTCAACCTGGGGTCCCCAGATGTTGTTGGCCTTCAACTCCCAGAATCCTAAAAGCTGGTAAATTGGCTGGGATTTCTGGGAGTTTTAGGACAAAACATCTGGGGATTCCAGGTTGATTGAGAACCACTGTTCTATAGTGTAGATGTGCCCACCACATCATACTGCCCAGGAACAGCAGCTAGCGCTATGGGGCCTTAAGAAGCAGAAACTTGGAATACAATTTATACTGTTAGATAAAATAACTTATGACCCTATGAATATTCTAGACTACAGTTATTATCATCCTGGTCAGGGATTGTGGGAGTTATACTCCAAAACAACAAAGGAGCAAAGTATAGCAGTAGGCTATACTGGATTGGATTAAGGCTCTTGCACAAGGTCTGATGGATGACTGGCATATATATTCAATGTTGCACTGTGTTAAATCTTTTATATATTGTATTTTAATATGTTATTTAACTATTTTAACTGTTTTATTATTTTATTGTATTATGATATACTGGTAGTGATCCTGCCAGTTGTGTAAGCCACCCTGAGTCCCCTCGGGGAGAAGGGCGGGATAGAAATATCAGAAATAAATAATAAATAATAGGCAATCTCCTGATGCAGTTTCCATTAGCTACACACAAAATAGCCAGTTTGCAAGAACTGTTGGAATTATAGTCTAAAACATGTGGTTTCATATCCCCAAAACAGCTGGGTACACTGCTCTGTTGACATGACAAATTCATAGTTGCAGGCAATCTGGTATTTTCAAACTTCAATTTGCATTAGCCACACCCAAGATAGCAAGTTGTCAAGGATTGTAGGAGCTGTAATACAAAAAAAGGCCTGGAGGAACTTTATGCTATGTGATATGAGAAGATGATACAGGCAAATAGTCATAGTTATTATGAAATATTACTGTTAATTGACCTATGAACAAAGGATTTATGGAAAAAACAGACCAAAAGAAACAAGTTAGGTGTGTGCGTGCTTCACTTTCAGAAAGAAATAAAAACCATAGTTAGCCCTGTCTAAAAAGTGCTCATACTGGAAACAAAAGATATAACGAAATTATTATTTTACTATATTTTTCCCATTCCTACAGAAGTGTTGCAGTCACACTGAAACAGTAGTATAATTGTTTCTTGTTCATTTACACATAGTGTAATGCTGTTGTATAATTAGTACTGGGTAAAAGAATACATTAGAAGTAACTAGCAATTTGATTGCACTTTCCTCACAATTTGTGCATTGGCGTAGAAAAGGCAATGATGGGGATGTGAGAATGGTAAGGGTAAAACAAGAACCTGTCCTTTCAAATGTTTATAGTGCTGCCTTTTCATGGATTCAATTTTTTTCAAATGTATTTGCAAAACGTATAAAATCGCCGGACATAATCCAATTTATGGTTTCTCTATAGAGGAAGAAACACGCTGGTAGGATGGAACTGGCCACTCGAACAAGGAATCTGCAACTCCCACACTTCCTCTATCAGCAAAGATCCTCTATTAGCTGAGAATGACATTCACAATTCTTCAGTTCACAATAGCTGAATAAGCTTCCTGTAGAATCTCTCAGGAGACTAGCATGGTAATGTGCTGACTGGAATTGATCCACTGGGTTTAACAGTTCTCAAATGCACAACCTAGTTTGTATTATCAGGAAACATATCTTACATTGCCTTTTTATATAAAAAACAAAGCATTCAAAATGTTTGAACTTTAAATGATAATGCCTTTAATCAGATGAATTATCTGTTTGTATCTTTGCTATTTTGTGAAGAGATTTCCCTGTTTGTCTGTTTCCTAGGCCTATTTCTTCCCATTTCCTATATGGTCCTGGTTAGGATCAGTCACGATTAATCTTCTGTCAACTCATTTTAGTTGTTTTTTAAATAGCCCATTTCTCTCTCCTACTTTTCTCTTGCTCTAAGCTTACTCCAATTAATACAAAACTGAACTCAAAGGGTATAAGTAGTTTGCACCATTAAACTCAGCAGGGAGAGAAGAGAGGAGAGGAACGGAAAGGAGGCAGAATCTTGCTTTTCCCAGTTATTATTCGTTCAGTCACTTCCAACTCTTCGTGACCTCCTGGACCAGCCCACACCAGAACTCCCTGTCGGCCATGGCCACCCCCAGCTCCTTCAAGGTCAAGCCAGTCACTTCAAGGATACCATCCATCCATCTTGCCCTTGGTCAGCCCCTCTTCCTTTTTCCATCCATTTCCCCCAGCATCATTGTCTTCTCCAAGCTTTCCTGTTTTTTCATTATGTGGCCAAAGTACTTCATCTTTGCCTCTAATATCCTTCCCTCCAGTGAGCAGCTGGGCATTATTTCCTGGAGTATGGACTGGATGGATCTTCTTGTGGTCCAAGGCACTCTCAGAATTTTCCTACATCACAGTTGGTTATACCCCAGCCACCTTTGGGTTTTGAACCTGATACAGAAATGAACTTTGACCAGGATGAAGCTTATTCTGACCTTTTACCCAGATCTTCTATGAGATCCTTTCAGTTACAGACCCTAGCTGTGGATAGTTCCAATGCTTCCTTAATTTGGAGAGATACTGAAAACATTACTACCATGGTAGAACCAGATGTCCCAAGTTCCCCAGGGAATGTATCCTTTAATAGAAGGGAGTTTTTGCTTGTTTATAAAGCTATTTTCCTCCTAACTCAGCTATATGCCTGAGAAACATGGAACATCTACAGACATCACACTCAACTTCTGGAATTATTCTATCAGCATTACCTTTGAAAAATCCTGCAAATCTCTTGGAAAGACAGGTGAGCAAATGTCAGTGTTCTGGAAAAAATAAAGATCACCAGGATCAAAGCCATGATAATTCTCTGTCACCGTGGTTCTCAACCTGTGGGTTCCCAAGTGTTTTGGCCTACACTCCCAGAAATCCCAGCCAGTTTACCAGCTGTTAGGATTTCTGGAAGTTGAAGGCCAAAACATCTGGGGACCTACAGTTTGAGAACCAATGCTCTATCAACTTCGCTGGACTGGCCACATTGTCTGAATGCCCATCACCATCTTCCAAAGCAGCTACTTTTCTCTCAATTCAAGAATGGAAAACAGAATGTTGGTGGTCAGCAATAGAGATTTAAAGATGGTTTAAATCTAACCTTAAGAAACGTAGCATATACACTGAGAACTGGGAAGACCTGGCCCTCAAGCGTTCTAACTGGAGGTCAGCTGTTACCAACAGTGCTGTGGATTTTGAGAAGGCACAAATAGAGGGCGAAAGGGAGAAATGTGTCACGAGGAAAGTGTGTCAAGCCAACCCGTCAGAACTGCCTTCCATCTGGAAATCAATGTCTTCACTGCAAAAGACCAGAACAGGTCTCTACAGTCACTTGCGGGCCCACCACCAAGACACTACCCTTGGAAGCAATCATACTCAGCATCAGTGATAGCCTATGATGTTATCCAAGATTCAAGGTGAAATTGGCTCTGCAAAATGTGAAGTGCATTTTAGACACTGACCCTGTAAAATGGGGTTTGCCTAAAAAATACCATAAGGGCATGGCTGGGCAGAAGGGGCTAACTGATCCTTGGGAAGGGCAATTGATTATGGCTGCTAATTGTCAAATATAAAGCAGTTTGAGGCCAAGTTTTATGGTAAACGTAATCACTGTTATGGCCTCAAACCGGTTCTAGGCATGGCATTCTGATCATACAGTGAAGCCAATTCCTCCCAAAACAGTTTGAAGCCTGCATAATTGTGTCAATGTAGAAGCACCTGATATGCCAGCATGCAGATAGTCTAGCTGGGCTGAGATTGCATTGATGCTGCCCCTACCATACTTTATTGGCAAGAGAGGGTCTTATGAAACTGTGGTCACCATGATCATGTCTGCTTAGTTCATAATGGTATGCCCACACAACCAATAAGGGTTTAGATCTGAGGTTTGTATATATAGCAACCTGAGCCTACAAAAATAGAGATTTTTGGAGAAAGGATGAATAAGAAATTAATTAATAAGCATCATTCTAAATTAACAATGATAATATGAGAGAGGGCAGTGAAACAAATCTGAAATTTTAAAAACCCCATAATTTTAATGCTGTGATTCCCAGCTGATTTGGACTTTAGCTCCCAGAATTCCTGACTCTTGGTTATCCTTGCCTGGGGCTTCTAGTGAACCAAAGTTTGGGAACCACTGCTTTAATGCATTAGTACCAATAATGGCAGGATATGTAGAAATCCTTTTACTTAAAATCACCAAACATTTCATACCCCTGCCCTGTTCTTGTTTAATGAAGAAAAACAGGATGTTCAGCATGTGAAAATATGAATGACATTTCATTAAGGCATCTGCAAAATCTCTATCCAAATCAGCATGCATTTGAAATGCTCTTTTTTAGGATTCGAAGATTAAGAGGAAGCTACTTAAATCGAGTTCCCGGTGGACATCTTCTCACTTCACACAGTCGTCATCAACTTAAAGCATAATTTGCTTTCATTGTTAGTCACTGCTTAAGAGAGCTGCTGCTTCTCAAACCTAATCCTGAAAAACCCTTGCTGAAATGTCATCGGTGTGGCAAACATGTATGATTCTTATGTCTGTAGATAAGGATAGAAGGCCTTCTGAAGTGCAAATGATACATTTGGAGTTTCGTCGCCAGTGCTGAAAGTAAAAGATGCTGTTGGGAGTAGTACAGCCCCTAACATTTCACTTCACATAGGGCTGCCAAACATCACTTTTCAGACTTTTTAGAAAAGTACAATGTAAATGCTAATTTGGTAGAGCATATCTAAAATACATAAATACATTTATACATACATACATACGGAGAGAGGGGGGGGGGAGACACTTTTATCTGTCAATATTTTGGTTTAAAAGCATGTCATCCCAAGCCAACTGCAAAACTGGTGGCAGAAGAATGGCAGTTGGGTTTACTTCTCTGGGTCTCTTTTTGTTTGAAATAGGCTAAGGAGAAACAAGAAGACATGCTAATGGCCAAAACCAATACGTTTCAGTAAGACAATTGTGTATTAGTCCTTGTGATGGGTAAAATTGAAAGTATTATTTTCTCTGATGGGTCTATGGACCTTAATAATTGTTGTTGTTGTTTGTTGTTGTTGTTATTGTTGTTGTTGTTGTTGTTGTTGTTGTATTTTTCCCACATGCAGATATGAGATTCATACATGATATCTGGGACCAGAATAGCCTCAGCAATGCTCACAAACTAGGACCTAGAATGAAAGTTTTCTTAAGGGAGCAGATCATATGAGTGGCTCCAGTTGTTCACCAATAACAAATAGGATGATTGGTCAATGCATATGATAATCTGGCCTATGAGACCATAAACCAAAGGCCCCATTAGAGTCATAGAGGAAGCCTACCAGCATTTATTTCCAGACTGTAGTCCCATGCCAGACTCCAAAACTAACGGTTATGATAACCAATAGAAACAGAAGTCAAACAATAAATAGTAGACTGCACATCTCTATCCTTCTTATGAGAAAGGCAAAAATCTGAAGCTTCTATCTAAGCATCCAGTAATATTCTATTCCAGCACTGTCAAACTGGTGCTCAACAAAATTTATAGTAAAGGAATAAACTAACCACAAAAGAAAGAGAACATGCTACATTCACTTGGACTGTCACCAAGTCTTGGAAGAAACTTGTATATCAGTAGTAATAATAGTACAGAGATGACATGTTTCCCTTCCTTTACATAAATAATCTCTATTCACCTAAATAAACATGAAATATATTAATATGAAGTATCTGGAGACACAAACTGATGTGCAGGAGGAACAAAGGAATGTTTACTTTGTTTTTGGCTGGAGTCAAAGTAGAGATACAAAGTTTAAAATTTGAATGATAGTCTGGCAGTTGATTGTTAGACTGTCAGTGTTTATATTAACCAAGGTGGGTGAAACTAGTTACATATCTCCTTTATAATAATGGCTGATCAAATAATAATGTGCATTCAATTTGTTGACTAATTGCTAAATGTGGGCATTCTATTTAAGGCAGTTGATCCACTGCTCTACTTATAGAATCTTACTCAAACATTTACTGATTTGCTCCATGATTTTGGTTGATGGGAGTCCCTAGTGCCACAGCGGGTTAAACCGCTAAGCTGTTGAACTTGCAGACCGAAAGGTTGGTGGTTTAAATCTGGGGAGTGGAGTGAGCTCCCACTGTTAGCCCCAGCTTCTGCCAACCTAGAAGTTTGAAAACATGCAAATGTGAGTAGAACAAATGTGTGGTCTTTCAGGTCAATGCTCATTATAGATCAAGCCAAAAAGGCAGTGGCAAAAACCAGTGAAACAATTAGTGTGGTTATCTATATAATATGATTTGCATGATTTACTTAATTTACATAACGTCCAAATGGTTTTAATCTGTTAAATTCGGGTACCAGGTGAGCTGATATTACTTGAAGGAAAATCGAGAGAAGGTATGAAAAATATGTGTGAGACTACCAAGGCAACTGTCAACAATATGCTGAGGTTAGAATGACTGTGAGTGATACCAGAGCTGTAGCTATAGCAGTTTTGAATTAAACTGAAAACTAAAAGCAGTCTTGAAGTAAGAATATGAGAGAAGATGGCATATTGAATTTTCAAGACCAGTTGGTGAGCTAATTATATTGAAGCAGGATAAAGAAACTGGCCTACGGTTTTGGATAGGGAGTGGGTTATTTATGAGTGCTCTACTAAAAAAGAAGCAGTAGCTAACAGTAATGTTAAGCTTTATATCATGTTGTTGTTGTTGTTGTTGTTGTTGTTTATTCATTCAGTCACTTCTGACTCATCGTGACCTCGTGGACCAGCCCACGCCAGAGCTTCCTGCTAGCAGTCGCCACCCCCAGCTTTTTCAAGGCCAAGCCAGTCACTTCAATGATACCATCCATTCATCTTGCCCTTGGTCGGGCCCTCTTCGTTTTTCCTTCCATTTTCCCCAGCATCACTATCTTCTCCAAGCTTATAACATATCTTAAGCAAATATTCTTGGCTCTATGTAAATTTAATTTCATGTGCACATGTGAAATTTAATTATATATTTTACTTATACAAAACTGTGCTATATAAATAAGTGAAAATGATTTTTCCACAATTGCATCATGTTCCTAGTTACATACAATGGTTTCATATACAGTAGAACCCTGGTTATCCGATTTAAACGGGCGGACCGAAACTCAGATACCTGGATTAATCGGATAACCTGATCCAGGTGCCTAGCGGAGGGAGGAAACTTCTCCCTCCAGTAGGCGCTTGGACCCAGGGAAGCACGAGGCGTGCCACTGCCTAGCAACATGCTTCGCGCTTCTGTAAAGGCCCAAACACTGGCCGAAGGGAGAAGTTTCTTCCCTTCGCCTACCGCTTGGACCCAGGGAAGCGCGAGGCTCGTTGCTGCCTAGTGACAGCCTTCACGCTTCTCTAAAGGCCCAGGCGCTGGCTGAAGGGAGGAAACTTCTCCCTTCAGCAGGTGCCCCGGCCCAGGGAAACAGGCCACGATCGCAGGACGCTTCCAGGACGCTTCCTTCTGCCTATCCCTCCTCTTGCGAGAAGGAGCTCCTTCTCACAAGAGGAGAGGAAGAGGGAGGAGGCAGTGCCCCACCTCTTCCTCTCCTCTCATGCGAAGGAGTTCCTTTTCGCAAGAGGAGAGGGAGAGGCCGGAAGAAGTGCCCCACCTCTTCCTCTCTTCTCGCATGAAGGAGCTCCTCACAAGAGGAGAGGGAGGAGGAAGCGCCCCGTCTCTTCTCTCGCATGGAGATCCTTCTCGCGAGTGAAGAGGGAGAGGCCAGAGGAAGCGGCCCGCGATCGCTGCTGCAGCAGCGCTCATGGCCTACTTCCCTGGGCTGAGCCCTTGCCCCTTGGGAAGCGGCCCATGAGTACTGCTAGGCAGCGGCGCCCGTGGGCTCCTTCCAAGGGGTGATGGCTCTTTTCGCTGGAGAGGAGATGGAGAGGAAAGGGTGCCCCCGGCGGCCCCTCAGATGATGCAGCGGGTCGGTTAACCGGGGCTTGGTTAACGGAGTTCTACTATATATGCACATGCATCACTGGGGGCATTTATGTAAGACTCTGGATCAGGAGTTTAAATATTTGATGCATCAGCCCTTGCCACTATAGTCATGGTATGGGATGCTGGATATTGCAATCCAGCAAGTACTGGAAGAAAATTCCTTGTGCCTCATGGGACTCTTGTTTTACTGCATAATACAATCTGCAAAGACAAAAGGGTTGAGAATGGGACAGGGAGTACAATGAAGACCTTGTCTGCTGCTTTTCACCTTTACAGTTATAAGAAGAATCTCTGGTTTGTGATCCGTCAATCAAGACACAGAGGAATTTCACAGAGAGTAGCTGTGCCTTTCCCATGAGTTTCCGGAACAATCTGCGGCATTCATACCGACTCTCCGTCTTGTTCATTCCCATTGAATGCACTCAGTTTGCCAGTGCTATGTGTTTTAATGAAAATTAGCGAAAACTGAAAATGTCTTTGTGAACATTTTGACTGCCTCAAGGTATTTAAAGAAATCTTCCATGTGGCTAAGAAGTAGAGGAGAACACTGAAGCTGTAAAGCGGCTGTCTTTTCAAAGTTACAGCCGAATGTCTCACAGAGATTAAGCAAAATGGCTCCATTCCAGGCTCCGTTTCTGAGAACAAAAGTACCTCCCTCCAGCACTAAGACTTGATTATGCCCTCAGATATCTGTAGCACTGAACAGCGAAATAATTTATGCATGTGAAGGGCTAACAGCAGCTTCCATGACAAACTGTTGTTCCTGGGAGAACCGTCTTCTGCTAAAAGGCAGAGGATTTGCCAGATACTCACAGTGATTTTACCCCTAATCCATTTATTCCAACTAAAGAGGAAACCTGACCAAGAGTTAAGGTCTCTTTCATAATGTGCAAATGTAAATGCAAAAAAAGATGGTTTGTTTCTAAGAAGGTACTTTTTTGTGAGCAATGAGCTGTTTCGACAAATCAACAACAAAGTACTCTCATTCAGAAAATTTAATAGAATATGAGGATTGTTAATGTACATTTGAGCAAAAATTTAAGACAATGTTTTAAAAGTCAAACACAAAAGTCGAAAATGATGCTATAAGCAATAGCCTTTCCCCCGCTCTCCACCCTGTTTATGGAAGAGAAAATGTAGTCCCATCCAAAGTCCCATCTAATCTTAAAAATAAAATAGGCCGAGGTCTGATTAATACTTGGGAGGGAGATGCCAGAGAATAGCAAGTGCTACAGATTATATACAAGGCAAGAGCAAACTTCCTCTAGATGTTCGTTCACCAAGAAAATCCTATGAAATTCCTGGTGGTCACCATGAATTGGTAACTTGAATACATGGGGCTTCATCAAATCTCTCTAGAGCAGTGGTTCTCAATCTGTGGGTCCCCAGGTGTTTTGGCCTACAACTCCCAGAAATCCCAGCCAGTTTACCAGCTATTAGGATTTCTGAGAACTGAAGGCCAATACATCTGGGGACCAACAGGTTGAGAACCACTGCTCTAGATGTCTCAAATCCAACAGCTTTTCAGGCCCCATTTACACTGACTATTTAATGCAGATAGAACTGATAGACTTATAAGATAGACTTATATAGTACAGCTCAATGCAGTTAAACTGCATTATGTGAGTCTACACTGACTGTATAATGCAGTATGATCTGCATTAACTGGTCAGTGTAGCTGGCGCCTCATATCTGAGTGTTATGTTTACCTCTAAGATATCAGGTAGGATGACAGTGTTTGGGAAGGGTCTCAGCACATCTGCAGTTCCCATAGAGCTGCTGGATTGTCCCTAAATTTACATGAGGGTTGAATCCAAGCTCCATTGCATAGCAATCTTGACTTGGTGTGACTACTCTATTGCCAGACACATCTGTTTCAATCCAAACTGAAATCAGTTAGGAAAACCATTACCCCCATTTTTCAAGGCAGCTGTGGATTTTTAATTCTTACAACACATGCAGACATTTGCATACTTTCTTAATGAAATAGACTTTGCTTGCTCTTCATTATGAGATTTTGTAAAGTGAACCTTATTGTGGGCCCTCCCACACAGCCATACAACCCAGAATATCAAGGCAAATAATCCACAATATCTGTTTTGAACTGGATTATCTGAGTCCACACTGCCATATAATCCAGTTCAATGTGGATTTTATACAGCTGTGTGGAAGGGTGGGATGTGTTAACCTGTGAGTGTGTGCAGTAAAGCTGATACAGAAGGGGGAGGTGAAATGCTGACCTGCAAATGTGTATGTACAAACAGGGGGAGACAACACCACCTTCTTCTGGATGCTAATAAAAACAAGGGAGCTGCCATTCCATGGCGGAAATGATCAGATAACCTGGGTGACCACGCACCAATAGGATTTACTCATCCCCCAATTTCACCACAAACCCAATTTGGGATTGAACCACACATTTTAAAAACCTAGTTCTTTCCCCAAGCAGCAGAGTAAATTGGATATATATTTTTAAAATCTCTTTAAAGCCCTCAGACATCAAAAAGTCTTTTTATATTGAAAGGAGAGGAATATCATGACTTTCCCCCAGGGTTGGGATCAAGGTCAGGACGCATTGTTTAGTTTGGTAGATTTAGCCTTAGCCTCTCTCTATAAGACATTCAGTGAGCAACTTGCAGATGCTGGGAGCAAGGTCTGTCATTTGCTCTGTGTCAAAGACACCCAAGTCTGTTGGGAGATTCTTCCCTGTTTTCTCAAAATTGGATCTCAACTACTCTTTGGTGCATCCCTCTATTCTGCCTTTATTGGCTAGGGGTTGATTCCTCAGCTTCTTGACCTCTCTGCTAGTCATTATCCACTTGGATTCTCTCTCTCTACTCAGAGTGAATTATGACACCAGGGAAAATCCCTGGCAGGATTAACATTAACACAGCATCTCCCCTTTATCCCCCCCCCCCCCCACCCAGCATGGTAGTGTTGTAGCTGCTACTGGTGGTAGTAATAGCAGCAGTAACTAAGTATGTAGATTCAGTTCAGTTTGCATCTTTCACAGTGTCCAGGATCTAGCATTCTTCTCAACCTTGGGGTGATATAATAGTAGCCTACAATCTTTACAATTGAGTTGAATATAAGGAAAAAGAGAGGAAAGGCATTTTCTCAGGAAAAAGAAACATCTTCTTGAAAATTTTAGCTCACTGCTACTCAAGCTGAATTTACACTGCCATATAATCCAGTTTCTTAATTCACATTGACTACATTGAACTGGATTATATCACAGTGCAGACTCATATAATCCAGTTCAAAACAATTAATCTGCATTCTGAGGGCCCTTCCAGACAGGTTCAAAATGTGGGGCCCGTCTCGCTTTTACCTGAGATGTCCAAATGACGCCTCAGGTGAAAGGGAATTAACGCGGAAAAACTGGATTTTTACAATTTGCTCAACATTAATTTGACACCTAAAAAGATCTGGACCTTAAGCTAAGGTCCAGCTCTTTCCAGGTGCTGAGCCTGTGGGAACTGACTTCCAGGACTGCTTTAGAATTGCCAGGGGTCAATTCCCACAGCCATCCCGGTTCTTTGGCTTCTTGGAACCCAAAGGAACAGGAGGGTGGCCACCCCTCCCCTCCAGCCCCCCATTTTGCCCAAAAAAAATTACCAAAGGGGCCTGGCGGCAGTGCAGGCTCATCTGCAGAATACTCCTGCTTTGTGAAAATGTTGTGTCAGGAGGTGGGGAGGAGGAGGGATTTCCCTCTCCCCCCATGTAATTTTCATGCATCAGGAGTAATGTGCAGAGGGCCTGCACTGCCGGTAGGCCTCCCTGGTAAGTTTTTTTTGGGGGTGAATGAGGGGCTGGAGGGAGTTTGGATGCCATCCCCAAGGGAAAGCCTGTGGTTTGTGTTGGGCATGGGGACATAAACCTAGGAAGAAACGGGTTATTTTAACCCACTTCATCCCAGGTTTCTGCTATGTCAGGAAGAGCTCTGAAACTGTCGATGGAGCCTCAGAGATTTAAACAACTCTGAATGGGATAGAGAATCAGGATACAAAACAGTTGTCCCACCTTCTCTCATAATCCCTGAACACAGATAGCCAAATGAAATTAATTTATTGCTGTGAAATTATTACCACAATGGTGGCAATAATGGTGAGGATAGCCACTAATACTGACTGAGTTTTTGAAAAGTACACAATAGGGTAAATGAAAGGAAAACAAGGCTACCAATAGATATTAGAAAGACCAGTATCCACTAATTGCAGTGATGCAAAAATATTTAAACATATAAAAGTTCAATTCATACATACAAACACAAATGAGTTCAGTAAAACATAGGATTGTTACACTCACACTGAAAAGAAAAAAAAGTTATTTTCTCAAAAGATGAATAGACTCCTCTTCATATGTATAGTAATAGTTCTTGTGTCTTTACTACAGATGAGTAGAGTTCAAATTCTTGTGCACCAAATGTTCTGATTTCTTTACTATAAATGAGTAAACTCCAACATTCACCACAACCTGTTTCGACTCACAAGAGTTTGACTCATCAGGGTTGTTGGGTCTGTAAATATTGCATACAACCATACAAGTTGTCATATAGAAACAACAGGCTTGTAAACTTATATGTATACACACACTACTTGCTCACTTATCAAAAAGCTTAACACTTGAGACTTGTGGTCTATTAACAGTGCTCTTTTCCACTACCGATAGATATTACCAGTCAAAATACAGTATATATATACACTACTTCATCATGACACTTTGAAGCCACTTTATTTCCCACGCTATGAAATCCTGGGATTTGTAGTTTTATGTGGTATTCAGAATTCCTTGCTAGAAAACTCTAGTGGCTTGATAAACTATAAATTTCAGGATTCCAAAGGATGCAGTTAAAATGGAATTACAATGCTATAACTTTGTTGTGTGAAAAGACCAAAATAGGTGGAATAATGGACCTGCCTGTCTTTGTGGACTTTCTTTGAGATGTTGCTATGGAGAATGTCATGATGAACATAGGCAAAAATATATCACTATACCACTTGTAGCGATGGCAAAAGCAAATTTATACAGAGGAAAATGGACAGTGTCGTAGTGTGGATTGGGGAGCTTCCTAAAGTACAGATGGTGAGATGCCTGAGGTAAAAATGGGGTGGGTAGCTAGAAAACAGGAGGCCACAGATTCCTCTGAGGATATTATGTACAAATTCAGGCTGTATTATGTACGCTTCAGCTACTACTCCACAAAGCAGCTCTGCAACTATTCAAGTTGTAGATGTAAGGTTCCCTACACCAGAATCAACAGGATACCTCTCATTCTCTGGCCAGGAAGGCTGCTTGCTTCAGTTCCTAGATGAATATATTAATCTTTATTTTGGCTCTGATAAATAAATATTATTAATCTTTTTTAGACTGATGTTATCCTTAACTCAGGAGTGTACATATTATGAACATCAAAAGATCACAATTCTGTGGTCAGTTCTTAGCTGAGAAAATTTTAAACTGAGACAAGATGGATTATGGAATTGGTACAAACAGTTGAAGTGTATTTGCACATGTTCGTTATTTCACACCATTCTTTGACTAGTCATGGATGTTGAAGCGTTAGCACCCAATTATTGTTTATGGGCTGAGCACATTTGTGCTGTAGAATTAACTACCATGAGTCAATGCTATGAAATCATGGTAGTTTTACTAGGTCTTTAGCTTTCTGTGTCAAAAAGTGCTGGTGCCCTTACTAAACTACAAATCTCAAATACTGTTACTCTTTGGCTTCTACTATTAAAGAACCTGCAAGAAACCTGAATGTTCATGAATATTCTAGATGCCCAGGGAACAGGATTTGTGATGAAAAGTACACGTTCTTATGGGTTTCACTTTAATTTTAATAAAATGTGAAAGATTTGTATGATCTGAAAACATTTTAAGAAATGGAAAGAATATTCAAAAATATTCAAAAATCATGATAATTTTTTTCTTGAGTGTCAACAAACTCTGATGAGGGGAATCCTAAACTCACTAGAATTTTTGCTCTTCAGCACCTCTTCTGCAAACATTTGCATGTGATTTTCATTTTTAGTGCAATAAAATATTTCTGTGCAGATAATGCTTTTTCCTGTACAAAAGAGGCCTACTTTCTGTGCAGAATCAAAGAGATTTGGGGCAGGAGTGGAATTTCCTGCATAGAACATGATATCTATGTGGGTAAATATTATCTTCTGGTCAGAACATGCTGCTTCCTATGCATGAATGCTGTTTTCTGTGCAAATTTTATACAGAATAAGCCCAAAGGTTAATAGTCTTTGAAAAAAAAAGGTTTTGAACTTTTTCTTACAGTGGAAAGAAACTTGTTAAAATTATTTGTTGCTTCCATTCCGAAGGAAATTAGTAAAGAATTACAATGTTAATTTGCAAATAACTTAATGATAATATTGAACTTTAATGACAGCCAAGGACAAAATCCAAACCCAACACTCTAACCTACCATCATGAAGCATACTGTACGACCCCTTTATTTGTGTCTAATAAGTTTCAAGACCCCATGGAAACCATGGGTAATAGTGAACTCAATATTTTGACTCTATTTGGGCTGGAAGCATATCATAGTTTTGCACTGGAGGACCTAGAGAGGCCCACAAATGTTTCTGGTGGGGAATATTTTTGGGAGCATGGGTAAGTGAAACCATGGATATCAAATTTGTAAATACTAAGAATTGTACTGTATTTCATTGGGGAAGTCTATACAAGGTAGATCCCTATCTATTGGTAGTTTTCTATGTGCTCAGCAAGGTTTACCGACTCACTGTGATCAAATAATAACAACTCTTTCCTCTCCCCTTCTGTATTAGATTGTTGAAAAAATGTGCTTGAGCAAAAAATATCAGGAGTGGATCTATCTATGAAAGGACTTGGGGATTGCTTCTGTCATTGACCACAATTTTAGACTAACCATATTTTGTTCCTTGATTTTTGCCATATCTTCCCCCATTCCTATTTCTGCCACTGTTTTTTTTTTTTTAAAAAAATCTTGGCTCCATTTGGTAGACCCCAGATACAGTAAAAAAATAAAGTACAATCCAATGACAGAACATATGCTTTGCATACAGAATATCCCAGATTCAATTCATAGGTTCTCTAAGCAGGACTGAGAAAATCTCGTACTGTGGAGCAACACTGGTTGTATTCATGTGATCTGGAGCTCACCGATGTTTAGTAACATCTGTAGAGCCACACAACTCCACCTCTAAAACATGAAAAGATGAGGAGCCCTTTCACACTATGCATTTACAGCACAAGGCTTCCACTTTAATTGCCATGGTTTCATCCTATGTAATCCTGGGGTTTGCAGCTTGTTGAGTGGCATTGGGAATTTTCAGGCAGAGAGCTCTAATGTCACAATCAACTACACAACTCAGGATTCCATTAGTTGAAGATATGGTAGTTAGCAAAATTATACAACTAAGAATCTATATCATGTTTATAATGAATTAGACCCAAGGTCTATAAAATCAAGGAGACCTTTCACACTATACAATTACAGCACTATGATTTCAGTTTAACTGCTAAGCCTGCATCCTATGGATTTTGTGGAGTCCTTATCTCCTCCAAGAGGGAATATTATTCCTTTCTTTTGGGGCAGTATTGTGTGCCCCTACAGATGTTATCGAACTTCTGTGTGATCTAGGCCCCTTACAAACAGCTATAAAATCCACATTGAAGTGGATTATATTTATTTTATTCATTTATTTACAGCATTTTTACCCCGCCTTTCTCACCCAAGGGGACTCAAGGCGGCTTACATATATTGGCAAAATTCAATGCCCAAAACAATTCACTAAAATCAACAGCACATACAAATCAAATAACAATACAGAATAAAAACACATTATGGCAGTGTGAACTCAGATAACCCAGTACAAAGTAGATATTGTGGATTATCTATCTTGATATTCTGGTTATATGGCTGTGTGGAATGGCTCCCAGTTCAAAGCAACTGTAGAATAGGCCATCCAACAACATCTTGGGGTGCCATGTGATTACATATGTGATATTTATCCTGTACGGTGCCAACAGGATGCCAGTGGTGAAAATTCAATATTCATCTATTGCAGTACATAAAAAGGATGAAGTCTTTTAATGTGCTTAGCTAATGTTGAAAAGACTCTCTTAGCTCTCCATGTGTCACAAAACCCCTTCATTGCATCCAATCAATAGCAAGCTACAGGGCAAGCCCTATATCTTCTTCACCTTCAGTGAGGAAACTGGTGAATGGTTCCATAAAAATAAAATACCTCTGAAAGCAGGGCAAAGGATAGTGGATGAAGGACAGAACACAGGGGCAATTTGTTTTGGCTTCCATCTCTAAACAAGATAAAATCATTTTTATTTAAAAAAAACACATAGGTGGCAGACGCTATGTCTTTTAATACTTGCCTCAGACAGACAAGAGTTCTTTCTCCCACTTTCGACATTCCACAGATATATAAACCCCACTTGCCTAGTTTCCAACAGACCTCACAACCTCTGAGGATGCCTGCCATAGATGTGGGCAAAACTTCAGGAGAGAATGCTTCTGGAACATGGCCATACAGCCTAAAAAACTCACAGCAATCCAATAATCATCATCATCATCATCATCATCATAAAAGTATGACTTTTCAAAAATCTACTTGTGGGAGGGGTAGCAAGAACCATTCCCCCTACCCACCCAAGGAACAAGCTCAGCTTTTTCCTCTAAAGAGAGACTCTCTCTTTCTCTCCCACCCCCTCCCTCCGTCCCCTTCCACACAACTTTATAAAATCCACATTGAACTGGATTAGATGGCAGTGTGGACTCAGACAACCCAGTTGAAAGCAGGTATTGTGGATCATCTGCCTTGATATTCTTGATTTTTTGCTTGTGTGGAGGTGCCCTCCTCCTCTCCCCCCCCCTTTTCTCCTCTCTCTGTCCCTCTCCCTCCCTCCCTTTTTTTGTAAGAGAAATCCCATGTCTGCTGTGTTCATGGGAATCTCAAGCTACTGGGGAGGCAGATATGACTAGGACAGGAAATCCAAGAGGATGCTCCAAATTACCTTTGTATTACTCCCCAGTGGTCAGGAATATTTGAATCAGTCAGTCAGTACATCCCTTCCCAGCGAGAAATGTATTAGCAAAATAATAATAATAATAATAATAATAATAATAATAATAATAATAATAATAATAATATAAAAGCATGACTTTTTTTAAAAAAAATCTACTTGTAGGAGGGGTAGCAGCAAGACCAGTCCCCACCAAGAAACCAAGCTCAGCTTTTTCCGCCACAGACTCTTTCTCTCCCCTTCTCTCCCTCTCTCTCTCTCTCTCTCTCTCTCTCAGACCCCTTCCACACAGCTGTATAAAATCCACAGTGAACTGGATTAGATGGCATCTTGGACTCAGATAACCCAGTTCAAAGTGGCTATTGCGGATTATCTGACCTTGATATTCTGGGTTTTATGGCTGTGTGGAAGGGTCCTCCCCCTCTCTTTTTCTCCTTTCTTCTCCTTTTCTCTCTCTTCTTTCTCCCTGTCCTCCCCCTCTCCCTCTTCTTTTGTCCCTCTCTCTCCCACCCTTGCCCTCTCTCTCCTTCTCTCTCTTTGCAAGAGAAATCTCATATCTGCATTCATGGAAATCTCAATCTACTGGGAGGGAGATATGGCTAGGGCAGGAAATCCAAGAGGATGCTCTGAATTACCTTTGTGTATTATTCCTTAGGGCCCTTCCACACAGTCATATAACCCAGGCAGAAAATCCCACAATATCTGCTTTGAACTGGGTTATCTGAGTCCACACTGCCATATGTTCCAGTTCAAAGCAGATAATGTGGGATTTCATACAGCTGTGTGGAGGGACCCCCAGTGGTCAGGAATATTTGATTCAGTCAGTACATCCCTTCCCAGCAAGAAATGTATTAGCAAAATAATAATAATAATAATAATAATAATAATAATAATAATAATAATAATAATAATATACAAGCATTACTTTAAAAAAATCTACTTGTGGGAGAGATAGTAAGACCTGTCCCCTCCCCCCAAAGAAACCAAGCTCAGCTTTTTCCTCAGCAGACACACACACACACATGCTCCTTCTCTCTCCCTCTCTCTCTCTCTGGCTCCTTCCACACAGCTGTATAAAATCCACTTTAAATTGGATTAGATGGCAGTGTGGACTCAAATAACCCAGTTCAAAGCGGATATTGTGTATTACCTGCCTTGATATTCTAGGTTTTATGGTTGTGTGGAAGGGCCCTCCCACCTTCTCTCTCTCTCTCCTTCGCTCTGGCTCTCTGGGCCCCTTCCACGTGGGTGTATAAAATCCACATTGAACTGGATTAGATTGCAATGTAGACTCAGATAACCCAGTGCAAATAAAATACTGTGGATTATCTGCCTTGATATTCTGGGTTATATGGCTGTGTGGAAGGGCTCTGAGTCCACACTGCCATACAGTTCAAAGCAGATAGTGTGGGATTTTATACAGCTGTGTGGACGGGGCTTCAGATAACCCAGTTCAAATTGTGGATTATGTGCCTTGATATTCTGGATTATTTGGCTATGTGGAAGGGCTCGCCCTATCTCTTCCCCCCTCTGTTCTCCCTCTCTCTTCTCTCTCTCCTTCTCTCCCTCCAAGCCCTTCCGCACAGCCCTATTTCCCAGAATATCAAGGCAGAAAATCCCACATTATCTGAGTGTGGACTCGGCTAACCCACTTCAAAGCAGATAATGTGGGATTTTATACAGCTGTGTGGACGGGGCCTCAGATAGCCCAGTTCAAATTGTGGATTATCTGCCTTGAAATTCTGGATCATTTGGCTTTGTGGGAGCACTCTCCCCCTTCTCTCTCCTTCTCTCTCTCCCCTTCTCCCTCTCCCTTCTCTCTCTCCCTCTCTCTCCTTCTCTCTCTTCCGGCCCTTCCACACAGCCCTATATCCCAGAATATCAAGGCAGACAAATCCCACCTTATTTGAGTGTGGATTCGGATAACCCACTTCAAAGCAGATAATGTGGGATTTTCTGCCTTGAAATTCTGGATCATTTGGTTGTGTGGAAGCGCCCTTCCTCCCCCCCCCCCTCCCCTCTCTCTCTCCGGGCCCTTCCACACAGCCTTATATCCCAGAATATCAATGTAGACAATCCTACATAATTTGAGTGTGGACTCGGATAACCCAGTTCAAAGCAGATATTGTGGATTATCTGCCTTGAGATTTTGGATTTTTTTGGCTGTGTGGAAGGGCCCTTCCTCCCCCTCCCCGCCCCCCCTCTCTCCCTCTCTCTCCGGGCCCTTCCACACAGCCCTATATCTCATAATATCAATGTAGACAATCCCACATAATTTGAGTGTGGACTCGGATAACCCAGTTCAAAGCAGATATTGTGGATTATCTGCCTTGAGATTTTGGATTATTTGGCTGTGTGGAAGGGCCCTCCTCCCACCCTCCTCCCCCTCTCGCCCTCACTCTCCTTCTCTCTCTCTCTCTCTTTTTCTCTCTCTCCTCCCCCACTCTCTCTTTTTTTTTTCTCCTCCATTGGAATGCCAGCCCAGGAACGCTCCTCGGGAACAGCAGGGGAAGGAAGCAGGATGCTTTAGGACCCGGGAGTCCCTCTTTCTTTCTCTCTCTGCTGTGGATGGCGAGAGGGGGGTGCGCTTGTGTTGGTCAGGAAAGGAAATGTTGCCTCTTTTTTTTCCTCTTTTCTGGTGACAGATGAGAGAAATCCCCTCCGAGAGAGAGAGGGAGAGAGGGAGAGAAGTGAAGTCAGTCACCTGGCGGTGAAGGACAGTAAAAACAGGACCGGGAAGGCGGCGGCGGAGGACTGGAAGGAGGGAGAGGAGAAAAAAGCTCTTCTCCTTCCACTCTCTGCAAGAGAGAGAGAGAGATACCCCCCCCCCCTTTTTTTCTCTTTTTTTGCGAAGAGAGGGAAGGACAGATACGGTTCTTTCCCGATTCTCCTTCCCTTGCCCTCTTTCTTCCTCCTCTCCGGCATCCGTGGGTCCCTTTCCCCCCGAGGCTGAAGGCAGCCTCTCCTTGGCCGGGGGCTCGGGCGTCGGAGGATTGAGAGGCGGCTCTGGCTTCTCTTCCCCAACGGGAGCCATGAAGGCGGACCGGGCACGCTCCTTCTTCGCCTCTCCCGGTTTTGCTGCATTGGGGAGACGGAGAACCGACGACAGCGCCGCCGGGTTGTGGCTTTCCTCTCGGATGGGGCTCCACGCTTGTTCCTAAGAGCCGCGCTTTTGTTTCGTGGCCATCTCGGGATCTCTGCTGCTTCTCCGGGTGGGAATCACCTGTCGCTGGGGTTCGGGAAAAGCGGGGACCGACAGGTTGGGATCCCCTCCCGGAGCATGACATTCCCCGGGAGGACGAGGCTGAGTGGTTCCCGGCGGCCAGTCCCAGCCTAGGATTGCTCTCTATGTGTCATTGGCGAGCGGCGGGGAAATTGGCACAACTTCGACGCCGGGAGGGAGCTCCTTGCTGCTGCTGCTGCTGCTTCCTCGCCTTCTTCGGGGCTTCCCGGCTTCCCGTTGCCTCCCTCTCCCGTCGCCCCTTCCCACCGATGGACAGATCCGCCAACCTGGACATTGAGGAGCTCAAGGTACAGCTTTGTTTGGTGTGTGTGTGGGTGTACAGAGCTGGAGAAAGACTACACCATGCGCTCTCTTTCTCTCTCTCTCTCTAGTCGTTTTTTATTTTACAAAATACATAAAACTACAACTCACATCATGCCAGCTTAACCCCGAAAAACTCCATCCGTACTTAAAGTTTGTTCTGTTGGGCAAGTTTGCTCTAAATGCATCATCCGTGGGGTTCAGTGTGCTCTTTGGCTGTTGGGTAAACTACAATTCCCACTATGGTGAGTCGGTCCCCTCAAACCCCTCCAGTAGGTTGAGTTAGTCATGGGGGTTCTGGGTGCCAAGTGTGGTGCAGGTCCATCATCGGTGGAAATCACACTTTCCTTGGTTGTGAGTGAACTACAACTCCCAGAAAGGAAGCTCATCCTCCTCCCCCCTCCCCCAAACCCGTCCAGTGTTCCAATTTTGGCATATTAGGTATGTGTATCAAGTTTGGTCCAGATACATCAGTGTTTGAGTTCACAGTGCTCTCTGGATGTAGGTGAACTACAACTCACCCAAATCAAGGTGAATTTCCCTTAAAGACCTCCAGTATTTTTTGCTGGTCATGGGGGTTCTGTGTGCCAAGCTTGGTCTGGATTCATTGGTATTTGGTTCACAGTGCTCTCTGGATGTAGGTGAACTATAAATCCCCCAAAATCAAGGTGAATTTTCCCCAAAGACCTCCAGTATATTTTGCTGGTCATGGGGGCTCCATGTGCCAAGTTTGGTCCGTATCCATCAGTGTTTGAATTCACAGTGCTCCCTGGATGTAGGTGAACTACAACTCCCCCAAATCAAGGTGAATTTTCCCCAAAGACCTCTAGTGTTGTTTACTGGTCATGGGGGCTCTGTGTGCTAAGTTTGGTCCAATTCCATCTTTGGTGTAGTTCAGAGTGCTCATTGATTGGAGGTGAACTATACATCCTGGTGCCTACTATTCCAAAATGTCCGGGCCAATTCCCCTCAAAACCCACCAATATTCAAATTGGGCATATCGGGTATGCATGTCAAGTTTGGTACAGATCCATCATTGTTTGGGTTCATAGTGCGTTCTGAATGTAGGTGAACTACAACCTCCAAAGACCTCCAGTATAATAATTTGGTCATGGGGGTTCTGTGTGCCAAGTTAGTTCCAGGTCCATCATTGGTGGAGTTCAGAGTGATGAACTATACATCCCAGTACCTACAACTCCTATAAATCAAACCTTTCTAGCATGTTCAGTTGCGGATCAATTCCTCTGTTTGCTGTGTACCATAGAAAAGAATAGGAAAGGGTTAAGGGAGAGGCAGTGGGCGGGGTCATGCAAATTCCACACCAATGGAGAGAGTAAGAAACACTAGGATGTGTGTGGTAGAGGAAACACATAAAATCTAGGATGAAATTATCCATGTATGAATTATCCCTGGCTGGTGGGCTGTATTGTGTTCATGGAGAACATTGCCAGGGCTCTTGTACATGTTCATGGTGCTCTCTATAACCTGCAATGTCACTGGAGGGAGATCCATTGGTGTCTCCTGAGCAGCGGGAGCTATAGCTGTTTGTGGAGGCAGAAGCTTGTCTGTGTAAGTGGACACCCCAGCCACATACACACATACATATTTTCACTTTTATTATGTGTCTAGATCAAGCATGGACAAACTTGGGCCCTCCAGGTGTTTTGGACTTCAACTCCCTGCCGGTTGTTAGGAATTGTGGGAGTTGAAGTCCAAAACACCTGGAGGGCCCAAGTTTGCCCATGCCTGGTATAGATAGCTAGATAGATAGATATGACAATAATAGTGATAATTCTCAGAATAGTATTGGTAACCCTCTCTTATTATCAGGATAGAATTGGTAACCCTCTCTGGCTGGCTTCTTTGGAGTTGGGATCAGAGTTGTGCATGGGAGGAAAAACGTAGACATGTTGGCACCCAGTTCCCACCCAATTCGAGCTAGGAGGAAAAAAAGAGGAGGGAATCAAAGAGATAGAGAGAGAGAAAAAAGGAGGGGGTAAAAGGAGAGAAGGAGGAGAGAGCTGGAGATGAGCTTGCTCTCCCACAGACTCAGCGGCTCTTCTCCTCCCTCTCTGTCTCACTCTCTCTTTCTCTGTAAGGCTGGCATTGTCTTGATGGTGAAAGATCATGCTTGTTTCTGGGGTCAGCAGCTTCCTCTCCAGCACTTCGGACAGCACCCGCCGCGCCTGTCAATCACACCCCCCAAGAAGGGATCAAAGGCAGGCACCCTGCTTTGTATTTGCCGCTGGTGGTCGGCTTTGCTGCTTTTCTTTTTTTTCCCTGTCTCTTCTTCTTCGACAGAACTTCCCTCGGAGGACTCTCTCATACACCTGCCCCCTGTTTTGAATTGGTTTCTGTGCGTACAAACCAGCAGGTTTCATCTCAAATGCCAAGGGGGTGGGTATAAAGGAGGCGATGCAGGGGATAAGAAAGATGCTGTGCCCAATTCTTGCACTATTTTGTCCTAAAAATAGGATCTCCTCTTTCTAATGCTGCCACATTCGCATAGGCAAAATGTTAACACCCCAAAAGTAGCACCTTTTTAGCATGGATGCCTTCTTCCTATGGAAAAGGGGGAAAAAATCAGGGGAAACTTTGCATGCTGAGTGCAGAAGTGGATGGTTGAAAGGCACAAGCACACTTCCCCGTCCTCTTTTCCCCCCTCTTTTCTTTTTTTCTTTTTGGCTCCTCCAGGAGCACACTAAGGAGCTTGGCGGTGCATGCGCACTGACGGCATCACCTCCCCCCACTGTCACTTTTTGCAATGGGGCCATGACAAGAGAAGGGGAGCAGACAGCACGGGGATGAAGAGAGCAGGCAAATCTCTGCCAAAGAGGAGAAACAAACCATGCTTGAGATAAAATAATCCCCCTTTAAAGGAGAAAACACCTGTGGGGGAGACGGCTAGAAATGAATGAAGGAGGAGAAGCAACATTTGTGTTTTTTTCTGAATTTCATTGCAGAGTCAGCAAAACAAAAAATAAGCAAATAAGATACCTAGAAAAAAAACCAGTTTCAAATATTCCCAGTATGTGTGGAACCTTTTTGAAGGAACATTTGTTGCCTTGTGTTGTCGAAGGCTTTCATGGCCAGAATCACTGTGAGTTTTCCGGGTTGTATGGCCATGTTCCAGAAGCATTCTGTCCTGACGTTTTGCCCACATCTATGGCAGGCATCCTCAGAGGTTGTGAGATATATTGGAAAACTAAGCAAGGGATGTTTATATATCTGTGGACGGTCCAAGGTGGGAGAAAGAACTCTTGTCTGTTGGAGGCAAGTGTGACTGTTTAAATTAATCACCTTGATTAGCATTGAAAAGCATTGAAAACACCTCCCAACAAAGGATTCTCCCAGGCAGGAATCAGCCAGGCATTGAAGCTGCAAGGCTTTTCAGTGCTAATCAAGGTGATTAATTGCAACATTCACACTTGCCTCCAGCAGACAAGAGTTCTTTTCCCACCCTGGACTCCCACAGATATATAAACATCCCTTGTCCTAGTTTCCAATATACCTCACAACCTCTGAGGATGCCTGCCATAGATGTGGGTGAAACATCAGGAGAGAATGCTTCTGGAACATGGCAATATAGCCTGGAAAACTCAAAGCAACCCAGTTGTTGCCTTACTGCTATCAGCCCATTCCTCTGGGGAGAGAGTTCACTATCCCCCAAACTCAAATGCAGGTGGTAGCTTAGATTGGTAAGGTTTGGATCATGTTCTTAGCTGAATGTAGCAGTTTCTTGATTGTTGAAGACCCTTTTCCAGGCCAAAAGTTTTGCTGCTCAATGCTGGGCACCTTTACTCAAAAGAATGCACTCCTAGGAAACTCATTGGGACATGCTTCAGAAGTAGGGCATAGAAGATGGTATCTGTATCTGGAGGTGATTATAGTGAGGATGAATCCAGTTTCAAAGCCAGTTCACTGGCTATAGTGTTTTGCTGGTGATTTATTAGAAGATTTACCCTACATATTCTATCCTTATGTGTTGCCTCTTCTGTCTCCACAGAAGATGCGATATGTAGCTTGGATTCATAAGTAAAGTTTCAATTTAGAATAATAAGGCATTTCTCCACCTGGAAATTGCTTCCCCTAATCTGCACACATTTGAAAGTTGTGTGAAAATGCTCATGGGCTATTTTTTATGGAACTGCCGTCACTTCAGGACTAGCAGATACTTTGCCGCTGCATGTGGTCTCTCTGCAGACCACAGTTGGAGGCAGAGGGACATGTATTCCCATTAATCTTCTACTGAGCAGATCTGCAATTAAGACCACATTTGCAGAGGTTGGGATACAGTGGCCGACCTTGAGAGCAGCTGCTTGGATGAAAGGGGACTCCCAATGCTCTCTCTCTCTTTTCCCACTTTGCCTTAGGTACCCATGAGAGAGTGTCAGCATTTCTTAAGGTCAACATCATTCAAAAAGTGGGGGAGAGGGGGTGGGACGAACCACTGTGCCTTCTGTTCGCTTGATATCAAACATACCTTAATCTCATCTTCTAAAGCTGACCTTATGACACCTATTTGGTAGCTCTAATGAGAGTATGCAGTGTATCTGGTCCCCGTCATTCACACACGGATGTATGCTTGTGTACATATACTGGACTCGACTTCTCTGTACCTATAGATTGGTATAATTGTGGGACCAGTATTTGAAGGGAATTCTGAATAGTCAACTTCTCCATCTTTCAAAAAGTTATATCGATATCTAATGTGATGTGACACTTTTCATTTTCATTGATGCTAGACATTGCACTAAATATTTTTCATCTATCCCATCCATACCTGCTGTGCCTTTCACGTGTTATGTTTAAGAGCTTTTTGGGCTACACAGACCAAAGATAAACAAATGTGGTTAACACTTCGGATAATTGGTTTACAACATTCTGTTCAATACCAGTAGGGGGTGATGTGTATGTAAGATTTTTTATTTATTTAACCAGGCTTCAAAGTGACTGACAGTAATAGTTGGGTGCACAAAAGCATGCAGAATATTTGAACACCCTATAACAACTAACATCATGCACTCACATTTGAATACCTTTAAGGATGAAGCATGAGGATCTCCGACGAATGGAATTAATTATATATATATATGTTTTTAAGGTTTTTATAATGTGTTTTAACAATGTTATTAATGGATCTGTTTATATTGTTTTGTTTTTATGACTGCATTTTGGGCATTAAATTTTGCCAATTTTTGTAAGCCACCCTGAGTCCCCTCAGGTGAGAAGGGTGGGGTATAAATGTTGTAAATAAATAAATACCTTCTCCTTTCTGATCTGTGCTTAACATCTTGGGCACATCTCACTTTACAGTTCAGCATGACTGAAGATGTAAGAAACTGAGATGCCTCAATGCAATATTTCTGTTTTGTTATATTTCAATATTTATTCTAATATATATTACTATACTATATTATCCTGTTGGTGCTGCTACCTAGTTATAATTATATATGGCTATTTTAACAAATATATGATTATATTTCATGTAGTTGGCAAATTTTATCTTTAAATTTTGCTAGCATCACTAAAATAACTTCAGGACATAGTATAAAGTGTAAGCCACTAAGTCGAGTGTATCTACTGAGTTGCAATATATTTTACTGATGTCATTGAGAGAACATTCTCTTCCTTGCAAGTATTTATTTTCCCTACTCTGCTACTTTTTTTCCCAAGCAACAATGATATCTCACTACTTTGGGCGGGGAGGGGGGAGGTTGTCACTGTACCTAATTGATTTTGAAAACTTTCCAAACTCTGCCTAGAACACCAAGCAAATAAAAAAGCAAAACATATAAAATGGAGGGCAGTTGCTAGGATGAGTATTTGGCAATGATCCATGACAGCTGGAAGAACTGAGGGCAGTTGTGATTCCTATTAGCGAGTGATTCTCTTCCACAAGTCCCTGTTGCATCCATCTTATTAACATGTATTTATTTGAGATGCCTGCAAATCCGTGAGTAATAGTTTATGTCTTTTGCCTAGTTTGTCTAGTTTATGTTGCTTTAAGGATATTTCGGTTTAAAAAGATTTCCAAACTTTAACCAATGTTTTTAAGCATAGCTTGTTTCTGGGTTTTGAGATGTCCCTTAAACTATAGATGGGAAAATTATAGTTCTGAGGTTGTATTTGCAATCGATTGCTCCAGATTCCCCAAGCTGCCCCTTTTCTAGAAAAAAAGGGAATTGCCTCTCCTGTAAAGCCTCAGGGATAGCAACTCACTTTTTAAATAAGCTGCAGGGAAGGAGAAGGCTGCACACCTTAATATAAAATCAATTCATTCTTCCAAATCAGAAATGGATCTCGACCTTTCTGTTTTTTTCCAGCAACTAAGGTAGTCCTTCAGGAAGAGAAGTATGGCCTCCAGACCTGATGCAATTGTTTGTCCTAATACCAAAATAGTAACTAAATAAACAGCCTTAACAGAAACTGAAGGTCAGCTGGGGAACATTAGGCTTGAGAATAAATGCCACCCCACAAATGGAGAAACATGACTCTGTAACTTGCTAGAACATTATTACATCTCCACACAAAACTATGTTCTAGAATAGACTTGGCTGACCAAAGGATGACCAATTTATCTGTTTATAGTGTGTGATTTATTTGTGCTTGGTCACTGGAAGTTCAACAAAGGATTAATTTGGGAGTCTGGCTTCTGAGACTTTCATTTCTATCTATGTGGGATGCAAGATAGCTTATGACAAGGCCAAAATAAGAAAATAAGTCAGTGGGGGAATATGTGTGCAAGGAAAAAGGCAAATTGCAGGGACTATCAATTCTCTTTGACATATGGTTTTATCCTGAGTCTGTTATATATTACAAAACGAAAAACTAGTGGTGTAGCTGGACAGAGTAGCTTGCTTGAATGGAGTGTCTGATTCTAACCTTCAATGGAAATTCTTCTGTGAGGAGCAACAGTTTATTGTAGTTCCTACTCATTTATTACATTTCCATCTCATGTAGATTCTGAAAATGATGAAGGACTTTTGCCAACTTCCCTCTTGAGGAGATTGTTGAAGGAGCATATTCATTTTTCATTCCCCACAACCAGTGCCATCATACTAACTGATCGCAAGGGCTGCTTACTTGAAGCCTTCAGTATAATAGCTGCTATTATTATACTCTTGATATGCCATGGAGATGTTGGGTTATTCTAGGACTGGTGAATGGTTTCTAGAAATGGGATAGGCAGCAATCAGTTTTGTGAGACCTACTTGGGTTTTTAAAAATGAAAACCTGATTTCTGTCTGTCAGATTCAGGTAAAAAATAGTTGCTTAGGAAAGAGGACAAACACTGATAGACAGTGTGCCTCTAAGAATATACTCAACTCTGAAAAAACCCCACACTTAGTTCCTACATCCCTGTTTCAGGAGTCAAATATTAGAACTCACTGGCCTGCTTGAAGGCCTTACAGTAGTATCTGATTATTGTACAAATGAGTCAGAAAGACTTTCCAACCTACAGCATGTCATGAAGAAATTTGTCAGAATTGTATATCCCCAACCATTATATGCCATCAACTGATCTAAACATTAGAGTAGGGATGTAGAGAAGAGACAAAAGACTTCATTGCATTGAGGTCCAAATTTGTGGGGCAGTGGAGAGAAACCGTTGCCCCATGCCCCACATTGCCTGCTGCACCCTTATTTCATCCCATGCGGGGAAGAGTTGCGGCCCAGCTTCCCCCTGTTCTTCTCTATGGAACATGGGAAGCCTCCTGTGTTCCCAAGGAAGCATTCTAGTATACTGCCACAATGCTTCCTCTAGAGACCCACCAGATTTTCTTATATCACATGATGATGTTCATCAGGCTTCATGGAGGAAGAGTCCTAGCAGTGTGCTAGGGTATGAAATTCTCTCTGTGTGATGAGGTGGAAAGTCTCAGGGTGCTAAAAAATTTTATTCTAAAAATCAGCACAGTGGAATTTGGGCTAGAAAAGGGACAAAATGTAAACAGCAAAAATTATAACAGGAGATATTAGCAAAGCCACCTAGATTTGCCTCTTCCTGTTTGTGTATTGTCTAGATAATTGTGTATTGTCCATCACCTCTCTCAAATCTGACTTCTAATTTCCGGCCTAGTTTGGCATTAGGCTCTTGGTTGGTTCAGAAAATTATAGACTTTTATTTGTCAGCAGAAAATTTAATGTTAAGGCCTTTCCAGCATCCATTTGAAAGTTAGAATTTCATTAAGCACTTAGCCACAGAGAGAAAACTATAAGAAAGCTAACTGCCAAGTATATCTTTAAATGCATGTTGTGATATTTTCAAAGGTGCTGGGCACCTCTGAAAGGTCACTTGATACAAAACAGAAAATAGAAGGGTGGGGGTTATGTTTCCCCTCACTAGTCTGTGCATGAATGTGTGATAAAAAGATCAGATCTGAAGAGTGTGTGTGTGTGTGTGTGTGAGAGAGAGAGAGAGAGAGAGAGAGAGAGAGTATTTAACCAGAGATTTGGATGCTCATGAGCTCTTTGCTTTGATCTCTCAGCTTCTGTCTCCAATTCATACCTGAACAGTTATATTTTTAAAATTCAGAGATCCATTATGTTTTTTTCCCCAGAGGAGTAGTGCCTTAAAATTAACAACTGCAGCCCTATGTCTTCCAGAAGTAAGTTTTGATAAATTCAATAGGGCTTACTTAGAATCTCATAGAATTCCATCTAAATCTCACTTTATTTATATTCCATGTTCTTTCAGACTCGGGTTCAAAGCATCTATATGGCAGGGAATCACACTCCCGATGTTTTTGATCAGGAATCAGTTATGTGTTCCTCTGAAAGTAGCTCATACTGAAAGCAGTGAGACCTACTTTTACATAAACGTACCTTGTGTATAAAAATGCCTTGTATATAAGATAAATATTCCCTAAATTGGTGCAGTGTAGCCTTTTGACTTAGCATTTTACAGCTGATACTTATTTAATGCACACCAGCCTATGCCCAAGGATCTTCTTTCTACACAGATGAGCTCAAGCAGAAATGTTTTTGCATGCCTATCTACCACCTACGCATCATTCAATTCTGTGTTAAACTGAAATAATTTCTGTTTCCTGGTTATGGATTCAACAGCATTATCTCAAATTTGAGTTCTCTCATCACCTTTAGGCAGGCTCGCAAAACATGTTTATAATGGCCTAGTCTTTGCCAGTATTCAACTCGTATGGGCAAAATTAAGCATTGTTATTATGTATTGATTTATTCATAAGAGACAGAAGCACGTGTTTAAGGCAGCAATCCCTTATCCATTTCCACTGAGCTCAACAAGGCTTATGTCTTAATAGATTACTAAAAAGGGAAAATCAAAATGTGCATAAATTTGGCTTTAAGATGCCTCATGATTGCGAGGGTAATAAGATAATTAAAAGGTATCAAAGCATAACAAATCGACATCATCACAAGTGTGCATGCACCCATGGTGAACTGTAAATTCAATAACATGAAATGTTTAGTTGAGAGTCACCTGAACTGTCTTGCAGTGACTTGCATGTTTATATATTTTAGTTAGCTGTCATATCTGAAGTGATGTGCAATCGCTTCTTATCTGTTGATGTGAAGATAGCATGTTTTGGTGTCTGGAGGAGGGCGACGAGAAGATTTCTCATTACAAGCATGTAAATTTCTTTGCTGTGAGTCACACCAACATGGCCTATATTTTGAATTTGTCATTTGCATTTTCCATTTTTTTTGTGGGGAAAAATACTCAACTCTTAGAGCATTTTGTATTTCTATTCTTTTTTGCATTTGCAATAATTGAAATATGTGCTAACTCTCAGATGGCAGGTGATTGTGTTTTATAGAGCATAAGCAGGTTCTTTACTTTTCTCCTTTTTGGATGAATACATTATGCACATATACAAAATTAGTTTTCAGGTGCTGTTATTATCATCAGTGTAATTAACGACAATGGTGAAAACAAACAGTTCAATATGAAAATTACAGTTAAAAAATTAGTAAATGTGAAGTGTTGATTCTATGGATCCTATTTTTATTTTTGGTAGTTGATATGATGTTTTGTGGCCTATATTTTAAAGGTTCAGTGCTGATTTTCTAGAGGAGCTACTGAAGAAAATACCTTTAATAAATGCCATAGGGGAAACCATAGTAAAGTCAAGGACACTTCAGTTCTGCTGATTTCACTAAAAATCTGCCTGCAGTCCAAAGCATACTTGTTACTCCTATTAATCATTATTAGTATCAGCAGCACTATTAGTATTTAATGATTATTATTAATCATGATTATAGTATGATGATGCAGCATGTTCAACAGTGGACTTAAAACATCATGTAAGAGAAACAGACATACTAGGCACAACAGGAAGTCTTAGAAGTAGCAAAAGAAGCAACATATTGGAGTAAGTATCGGGTAAGCTTGTCTTGGAAAATAATTCTAAAGCCAACACATCTCCACTGAAAAAGCCCTTTGTATTCACTTACCAAATTTCAGATGGTGGTAGAGTCTCACTTCAGAGATTTTCACAAAATATAGAGAAATAGGTTGCATGATTCAGCCAGAGAACTCATCCACTGAGTCAGCATGTGCTTTGCATACAGAGTTTCCACCAAGTGCCTTAGAGGAAGGACAACATTTATCTTCTCCTTGATTTGCCAAATAGTGGCATCCAGTGGTTTCACCTTAGCAAACAACTTGCTTCAGCTGAAAATCTGGAACATTGTATGCTTTACAGGCATATATAAAATCATATTGACGCTTTGTGTGCCATGACAGTTTCTTCTAAAATGCAAAATTGTTATGTGGGATATTTCAGTAATTCTGAAACACAATAGAAACCAAGGCAGCAGATCATCCCATTGCCAAGGGGTCTGGGCAAGGGTTCTGAAGCATTCTGAAGAACCCCTAGTTTGAAATTATTGTATAAAATGATGGAAGGAAGGAAGGAAGGAAGGAGGAGGGGAAAACAGAAAAAAGGACATGTGCCAGCACCTTTAAATCTAACTGTTTTTATTTTCATATGACCTTTCACAGAAAATCCTTTGGCTGCAGTACAATGTGATCATAATTATTGATGAGTGCAAACACTAACTGCCCACTGTAAAGACCTGTATCATATTACAGCGGCCCTTTGAAAATTTAGGGCAAGGACCATGATTTGCATTGTTCTGGGTCCTATAACGTTCCATCCCACTCCCACAACTGCATTTATTATCATTCTATACTGCATTCAAAGAAGTGTATTTCTATCCATAGAAATAATAACAACAACAACAACAACAACAACAACAACAACAACAACAACAACAACAACTTTATTTTTATATCCCGCTTCCATCTCCCTGAAGGGACTCGGGGCGGCTTACATGGGGACAAGCCTGATCCAACAAAGATTAAAACCAAGCATAGATTAAAACATATCTCAATAAAATCAATGACATTACAACAAGACAATAACGTAAGAACAGCATCATCAACAGCCAATAATCTGAGCAGCAATGAAATTCGGAAGGAAGGGAATTGTGCAAAAGAGTTTCAGAACAGGGCTGGTGGACAAAAATGCAAGGGCCAATAATAAATTAGAAGTAAAAGAGCAATGGCAGTTTAAAACGCTAAATCTATTGGAGGAAGGACAGGGATAAAGTGTGGGAACTGCTGGTAGGTATAGTTGGGGGCTGAATATCTTTGCTGAAACTCATGCAGAAATAAAAACCAGTTAGTCTTAAAGCTGTTGTTCCATTCCTTTTTCTTTTCTTTCTCCCCTGTTCCCATTCCTTCCTCTTTTTATGCTGCAGGGTATTAAACATTACTACTTTTTTGCAACTTACAACAATGGAAAGCATTTTGTTTAAACTAGCAATATTAACAACTATAACATATACGTGCCCAACTCAAGATGACTAAATAGCATTTCATGACAAGGACAAGGAGCAGGGATGGCGAAAAGCAACAACAAACCTGGAATTGTTTGATGATTTGACAAGGTTTGATGTACTTACAAATCTCAGTAGTTTTCTGTTTCCAGATGAAATATGGTGTCATCGTTAAAAACAGTAGACTACAGAACTAGCCACAGATGGAGAGTTTTGAACAGTCTTCTGGCACAGTGTAGATTGATGGTATTTAAGAAGTGCAGCATATGGCATAAGGAATGCTAAATGGAGCCACAAGAGGTTGATTCAGCAATTCTGGTGGCCCTAAACCAAGCAGTCTTATAAACTGGTTCACAGTTTTGGATCACAGAAAGAAACAAATATACTTAGAGCGATTTTTGAGCCAAGTCAAGCCAAACTGAGTGCAGTGTGGGAGGATTTCTGACGGGCAAATCTAAGTAGGTGGCTGTATTTCTGTTACATGTTAGTCATTCCACAATGCAAAATACTACTCAGTAGCAACTGACATATTTTGGTGCTATAAATATTGTATATTCATTGCTGAGTTTAGAGCAAGGAGAGCTTTCTCTTGTTAAGAGTTTTGGAACTGGTCTGATAAACAGCTCATCTTTCTTTTGTGCATCCTTCATTTGCCACCTCAAATCCCATCATCTTCACAAAGCCTGTCATCATCAGCAGTGGATAAAAGACAATTAACCTTTGCAGTTCACCTTCAAAATATCTAGTCTTCAAACTCTTTCTTAATTAAAGGTCAAGCAGAAACAAAGTAATGCTTGAAGATTTCTCTTCTTGTTTTGAAAAGGATGAGGGAGGTGCCATCATTCCAACCAGAAACCGTTCCTACCTCACATATTTTATGCTGAAGCCTTATACACACTAACTTGTGAGTAAATCTCACTGGCTACTAACCTGAAACTATTCACATACTTAGGACTGCAGATCTATGTTGTAGTAAGAAGCTCACATACCAGAACTAAACACTATTGAATTCAATGAGATTTATTTCTCCGAGTAGCCAACCACAGGATCACACTATTAGTCATAAAATCAGTCAGGTAAGTGATTACTTTTTGTGCAGAAGCACTGTGAGGTCTCAACCAGGATTGAAAGAGGCTGGCTGATATTTCCATGTGCCAGTTTTATGTGCATGAACACTGGGAATAGGCATTTAGATGGTCCTTTCAGATTGCTATAGGCTGGAGCTGGCTGAAGAAATGTTGCTATCTCACATGAAGGAGTAAATGGATCCTCACATCTACTCAAATCAAGCTACATAATATCTGATATCACACAGAAATATTTGCACATGTAACAAAATATCCCACAAGCTGTTATTGTCTTATTACCTGGTAGTAAAAATACAACCAACCCAATTAAGTAACAGATACCTTTCGTGATACCCTAGGTTTGATGGTTTAAGCTGCTACCAGGGCATATAAGAGTAGGGTTCAGCCAGTACATAGGTTTGAGGCCTGGAAAGCCAAGGAAAGGTCCATGAATTTCTGATGACCCCCTCATCAAAAAACAACAACTTCACAGTCTTCCTCTTCCCCTTCCTTCCTGCTGTGCCTGAAAGCAAGCTATCTGAGGTGGCTACTTCCTCACTCCAACTTGATGACATGAATAGACATGTCAATCCATGATTTCAGGGTCAGAACCAGAAATGCTTCCAGCTCACAATCCAGATAGTGAGAAATTCACTTCTTCCCAGGTGTTAATTTGTTTGTAGGAAGTCAAATATGAAATGCTACCAACAGGCATTCACATGTATTGTCCCTCAGGTATAGATACAACTCTGGTAAGCATGGGGAGAAGAAAAAAGATAAATGGCTTCTCTGAGTGCTAATAAAAAGGTTGGATTCCATGAAATTATACATATGGAACAGATTTGCTCAGGAGATACAGTATGTGCTAAGTAAATTGCTGAAAGTAATTGAGAATTTCATCACACATAAGAGGCAAACCAGCATTAGATACCAATCTCTATCTCATGATGCCATGTTCCTCCTGTCATTAATCTGCATCCCCTGTGATTATCTCATCCCGACTTACTGATGGGGTAAAACACATCAATAGTTCCTAATCCTGCACTGTTCCCATCACCTCCCTTGGTTCAATGGGTCCCTAGGACTTCTATATCAACATGTTGGCAGTAATGTGATGGGATTCTGCTCCTTTTCTCTTTCCCACTTTCTATTCTCAAATGGGTATTTTCCCTGATTGTTATGTTTGACATACATATTGGTTTTTTTAAAATGCTGGAATTGCACAATTGTGCTCAAAACAATAAAATTAATATGTAATTAATTGATCCCAGCAGAAGTATGGGAGGGTGGACTATGATGATATGCAGAAGTGTGATCATGGGACCATAAATTGGCGCATTGGTGCACCTGCACTAATGAAGAAAGGTGTTATATTGAGGGCGCTCAACACTATGTATCAATGATAATGTGACTGTAGTGGAATAATGGGTTTGTGTGATCAAGTCCTTGGAAATTCTTTCTTTAATTATTTAAAGTTTGCTGTTATTCTAGCTGAGCTCTTCAATCTTGCATTAATATGGAGGTTTTGCTAAGCTCACAACTTTTTGAGCTGAAAATATATCAACACTTGAAGGCTTAGTTAAAAGGAAAATCCCTCTGACTTGTACTTATTCATGGCTTTTTATATATGCTATATCCATGCTCTTAGGAACTGTCATATTGTGCAAAAACTGTTAATCATCAAATGAAGTTTTTGGTTTTAAAAAAGGAGCAGAAACAGTTGTCTCAGGACTCTTCCACAGAGCTGTATAAAATCCACATTGAAGTGGATTAAATGGCAATGTGGACTCAGATAACACAATTTAAAGCAGATATTGTGGATTATCTGCTACTGATATTTTGGGTTAAATGGCTATGTTGAAGGGCCCTCTATCTTATAGGTCAAATTAAAGAAGTGATACCTCAAATATTCACAGCTTTTTCAGTACTGACAGCTTTTTTTTAATTTAGTGTCAAATGCATTGCGTAATAAATAAGTTTAAAAGTGATGAAATAAAGGAATCACAAGCAGCTAAATAGTTTTAGACCAAAAGTGGGCAACAGTGACCGCATTATCCGTAGCTTTAAACAACAACTCCTCCCTACATGAGGCAGGACATTGTGGGCAAGTATACATATGCAGAGTTGTTTGTTCTGCTCCACAGTCACACAAGGTGGAGGATTCCTCCAAATAGTGCAATCTTGCCAAGTTGTCTTTTGATCTGCCCACTCCACTTCTGAGTCTGTTTAGAGACTTCCAAGTTGCCCATTCTTGGTTTGCCCTTGGATGCGGACTCTCATGGGGGGGGGGTCATCCAGTTGGGATTGCCTGGTTTAGCTGCCCAGAGACAGCTCTCACAGTGAGGAAGTTCTTCCTAATGTTCAGGTGGAATCTCCTCTCCTGTAGTTTGAAGCCATTGTTCCGTGTCCTAGTCTCCAGGGAAGCAGAAAACAAGCTTCCTTTCTTCTCCCTATGACTTCTTCTCACATATTTATACATGGCTATCAGCCTTCTCTTCTGCAGGCTAAACATGCTGTTATTTAAGCCGCTCCTCATAGGGCTTGTTCTCCAGACCCTTGATCATTTTAGTCACCCTCCTCTGGATACATTCCAGCTTGTCAACATCTCCCTTCAATTGCAGTGCCCAGAATTGGACACAGTATTCCAGGTGTGGTCTGACCAAGGCAGAAAAGAGGGGAAGCATGTCTTCCCTGGATCTAACACCATACTCCTATTTATATAGGCCAAAATCCCATTGGCCTCTTTTGCCACCACACTGCATTGTTGGTTCATATTTAAATTGTTGTCCACGAGGACTCCAAGATCTTTTTCACACATACTGCTGTAAGGCCAGGCATCCCCCATTCTGTATCTTTGTATTTTGTTTTTTCAGTTGAAGTGGATTATCTTGCATTTGTCCCTGTTGAACTTCATTTAGGAACTTGTAGTTTGGGAGAGACCCTTTGTTTTTTCTGCTTCTACTCTTTATCCACTCTATTGAACTACAGCATTAGAACTTCCTTGCAACAAATTCTAACTGCTTCACCAAACTAGAGTTCCTATTACATCATATCTGGATATGGTGAAAAATGCATAAGTTACATCCTGGTTGGGTTACTATAACATGTTTTAAATGGGGCTGTCTTTGGAAACGGGTCAGAAAATTCAGCAGCCTGAAACCAGATTATTAAATAAAATGGCTAAGGAAAAGCACACAGCCTCCTTATTGGAACAGCTCAACTGGCTGCCAGTTGGTTTCAAAATTCTAGCTTTGGCCTAAAAAACCCCTACATGACAAGGGTCTAGGTTATTTGGACAATCATATTTCTCCCTTATGAAGTTCTCTATGCTTTCAGATCTACTGGGAAGGCCACCCTTCTCTCTGTCCTACTGGGCAATACATGTATAGGTGGGAACATGGGACACAAGTGTTTTAGTACATGTGATCATACAATTTTTGATGTTTCTTGCATTCTGGAAGTAGTTTTTCAAAAGTTATCTGGTGTACAAAATTATTATAATACCATTTTAGTATGAATCAATCAAAAGAGTAAATAGAGAATTTGATGTGAAGGAGGTAGCACTGACAACATCACCATTTAAGCACAATGCTATGGATTAATTTGCAGAGAACTAAATACACATTCCTTCCTTCCGTTTCTAGGTATAATAGAAAAGATTTATGGTCTTCACTGCATCATAGAAAGATATCAAAACCAATGCAGATGAAGGTTCTTATTATTCTATAGAAAAACATCGCCTTCCACAAAACTCTCATCCCACCACACAAATTATCTCTAATTGTAGATGGCTTCATTTCCACTGAACTTAAAAGACTATAAAACATGGGTTTTATGAATTGCGAGCATACATATAACAGTATAAAACACAAATGATGCCAAAAATCAATAGGAGTTTCACTTCTATATAACTCTCTATGCTGATCATTGGCAGTGACAAAATGCAAGAGTCGATTTAATTTTTCAAGCTACATTTTTTCCAGCTATAACTATTGAAGAACAAAATATGATTTGTATTATGGGTCTTTGGAAAATAGTATAGTACCACCATAGGAGCCATTTAATGGAAACTCTACTTAGTAGAAAATATTCTCCTTTCTTATCTACTTTCATTATCAGCCTTCTCTATCTGATACTGAAATGCTATAGACCTGTTATTGCTAAAACAGGGAGGATATGTATAGACACCCCAGAAATCTAATGCAGCAATCCGCAATCCTTTACTCTCATTATACCAGGACTGCTGATTAAGCCACTGCCATACTACTATTGAAAGGCATGGAGTAATTTTGAGTGAGTCACACCTCTTTTGATCTTAATGTAAGGTAAAGGCAAGGCTCCTCTAAATAAACCTTGCCAAGAAAAACCAAGAGCCCCTGCAAGCTCTGCCAGTGCCTTCCATTGAGAACTGCGTCATTGCTGAAACCGGAAATATTGGCCACACAGAGACAGAGCTACTAAACTGATAAGAGATATAGTGCTATAGAATGCATCCAAACAAGAGAGTACAATGATGCACCATTGGCAAGATGTCTGTTGTTATTTTACATACAACATAAATGGAAGTAAAACGTTCTTGTTTATCAACATAATGCTTCCGTAAGACTTGGTATGGATGTGAATCATCTAAGTAATATTCCATATGTTTCCTGAATAAGTGTGCCCAACAAAGTTCTGGAACTATGTTGGAAAAAGAACCTGGAAATGCAAACAATAGGATGATGAAAATGCCAAAATAAGAGAACAACAGTTAATGGTGTCTTTGATTCATATTATATTTATTATTTATTTATGTATTTACCATATTTATATCCTGCCTTTTTCTACTTCGAGGGGGACTCAAGGCAGCGTACAGACAGCACTTATATAGACATGAAATAGAATTATAAAAATTAAAACAGACATAAAATAGAATTAAAATACTTTCCAATATGAGACTTTAGTAACTTTAGAACAAAAGGAGAAACATAATATTTACCAAACTACCAAAAGAGTGTTTCCCCCTACCACAAAGAGGTGGTAACATATGGCTACTCAACATTTTGTGAATGTACGAAATACGAATTTGAACATGCTATTACCAAGAAGTAAAATGATGAGACTATACACTGAGAAGAATTTTGATGATGATTTGAATTCAGCATAAGAAAAAAAGATGGTGGTAAGCATCGTATCAACATGGAAATGTGTGTGTGTTGTCTGTTATCTGTCATTGGTGATGCCATGAATTTCCCCAGGGAGATTAGGCAAGACCCTACACTTCTAATTTTTAGGAAGAGCCTGAAAACTTGGCTTTTCCAACAGGCCTTTGGTGAATGATTCTCACTCTTATGTTTAGGGTTGTCCCATTGATTAACAGCATCTTTGTTGCACTTTATTCCATTCCTTAGTTGGAAATAGTTTTCATGTTTACCTTATCCCAAGCCCCTTTCTTATGATAATAGCTCCAGGTTATTTACCTCTCCTCCAGTTTACATTCTTTACTATATGCACTTTCTTCTGGCCCAGTTCATTTTATGAGCTTCTCGGGTGTTTTTTTTTTAATCTAACTATATTTTATTGTAAATGTGATTTTAATATGTTTTACTGATTTGTTTTTATATTGTCGTGCCTTTTATACTGGTTGTAACTATTTGGGCTTGGCCCCATGTAAGCTGCCCCAAGTCCCTTCGGGGAGATGGAGGCGGGATATAAAAATAAAGTTATTATTATTATTATTATATTAGGTATGAAATACTCCGAGATGGTTTTGCCAATTTCTTGTTCCCAATATAGCAGACAGCACCTGGTATTCATTGGCAGTATCCCACACAAATATTAACCAAGATCAGACATGATCTGGTGCCTTAAATATTCTACACCTATTTATAGCAAAATTCAGAATAATCATCAGGTCTAAAGGAAGTAATTACAGTGATTACTTCCATCACGGAAAGATAGAACTAAGAATATATCACGAATATATCAAAAATCTGCAGCTTAAGGACATTTCCTGATAAGAATATTGTATTACTTTGTGATAAAAGATGAGTGGTAATGTTGTAGACTGTTGGCTGGAGCACCTGGGCTTTCAGTTATTTCCTAGGCCTAGAACAGAGCCCATCACACGAGTGTATGTATAAACATACTCACACAATCTGTTCAGCTTATATATAACAGATTTTAATGTTAATGTTTGTGTGTATGTGCCAAGGCTGGTTAATTAACTTGTATGGAAAAAGATTGCAAAATCTGTGTGATTTAAGGATAGTTGTAGTCTTTTGGCTATACTGAAATCTACCTCTATATGCTCTAAGACAAGTATACCGCTCTAAAATAATTTAATTCACAATCTTACTATTAAAACAGGTTGAGTATCCATTATCCAGACTTGTGAAATACTTCAGAATTATTTGCATGGTGGCTGATAAAGTGACATATTTGCTTTCTGATGGTTCCATATATTCAAGCTTTATTTCAAGGACAAAGTTATTAAATAAATTGTGTATAAAATAACCATCAGGCTATATGTATAAGGTATACACAAAACATACAAGAATTTCCTGTTTAGACTTGGATCCTATATCGAAGATATTTCATTATGTATATATAATTATGCCAAAATCCCCTCCAAAAATCCTAAGTCTAACACTTCTACTCCAAAACATTTCAGATAAGGGATATTTAACTAGTATTCTTGTCTTGGATATACTTTTCATGTGTCAGCAATTTTTTCTCTATAGCTCAAATGTTCTAGCAGAGAGACATTTTCCCACTTTAAACTATTTTCAGAAGACCAACACTTGCTACTCAAAGACTAATATGTTTTCCAAATATACAGGAACATGAGTGTGCATCACTTTAGCTTATTTAGTGAAAGAGTGGAGTGTTCTCACAGAGTACTTCAGGGAGTGACAGAGTTAAGATCAGAGCTTTTCCAGAAATGGGGTTTTATTGTGAAAATGCAATAAATGTCAATTTACTGGTTATCTGTAGCAGCTGTTCCAGAAACAGGAGACAGAATATAATGAATAGTGATGCTGTTAGTCATAAAGGCTGTGCACTGATTGCTTAGGTTTTGGGGAAAATAAAGGGCCCATCTACAGTGACCATTTAATGCAATTTGAAGTTATCTTCAAACCATGGTGGCCAAACAACAAACACTCACAAAAGCACATGAAAGAAAGTCCTTATTGTGCATCAGTGTTTTGTGGTTTGCGTAGCCGTCATCTGGGCCTCAAACTACTTCTGAAATTTCTTGCACAATCATCTGTACAGCAGAAGCCCCCAGTGGTGTAATGGGTTAAATCTTTGTGCTGCAGGACTGATGACTTGAAGGTTGGGTTGCTGACCTGAAGGTTGCTGGTTCGAATCCAACCCGGGGAGAGCACGGATAAGCTCCCTCTATCAACTCCAGCTCCATGCGGGGACATAAGAGAAGCCTCCCACAAGAATGGTAAAAACATCAAAACATCAGGGTGTCCCCTGGGCAACATCCTTGCAGACAGCCAATACTCTCACACCAGAAGCAACTTGCAGTTTCTTAAGTAGCTCCTGACATACACAAAAAATCTGTACAGCAAAATCACGTTCTTCAATAATTTCAAACTGCATTAAATGGTCAATGTATATGGGGCACTGAAGTAACTAGAAGCTGGAAAAATGAGCAGAAATTTATTTATTTTATATACATCATGTTTTTCTCTTAGTATAGGACTAAAGATGAAAAGAGAGCACTATACCTGCTAGTTGCTTATATTCTGCTGAAATCACAAAAATATAGAGTAGTTATTAGCTAAAGCTGTTTATCAAAATGAATGTAAAAAAGAAGAAATTTTCCACAGTACACACAAAATTTTATGAGGAAAACTCCATTGGAAGTGGAGAAAAGGGATACTTGGACCCAGGATTTTTAAAAAAAGGCTTTTTGTTTGTACAGAAAACGTGTGTCTTTGTTGTTACTGTGCATAAAATCCCACTTTCTGTGCAGGGAATTTATTTTCCTGTTCTTTTTAAAAATGGCTTTTACATTTTTCTTTTGCAAATTCTAACCACTTTGTTAGACACACCACTAGAATTGGCTAGTCCTGCCGCATCCAGAGGCACCCACGCAGGGACTCAGGGACCTGTCATCCCATGCCCCGCGCCTTTACAGTTTCCTCCCTGTCTCATCACACAGGAGGAAGCTCCTAAATCCAGCTTGGAAATACAGGGAGGGGCAGCAGTTTTTTTCCAGTTCGGCCATGTAACCACCTTGGAAATACAGTAGAGTCTCACTTATCCAAGACTTGCTTACCCAAGGTTCTGGATGATCCAATGCATTTTTGTAGTCAATGTTTTCAATATATGTTTTGGTGCTTAATTTGTAAAATCATAACCTAATTTGATGTTTAATAGGTTTTCCTTAATCCCTTCTTATTATTCAAGATATTCACTTATCCAAGGTTCTGCCGGCCCGTTTAGCTTGGATAAGTGAGACTCTACTGTAGTTGTATTTGGTATAATGGGAGCCATCAGGCTCTGTGGCCGAACATAAAAAATCACTGTCATCACTGCCAAAAAGAAGCCCATGTAAAGAGGTCTCTAGTCATGAACACTGAATAATCTTCAAAAACTGCACAGTTTTGCTGACTTTCTAGTAATAAGGAGAAAAATAATAGAAGTATTTGTTCATGCCTGTGGGAACAAAATGTACAAACTGTTATCCCTACCTAGGAGTATTCCTTATGCTTTACTATGTTAGCTGCAAACACAAAGCTAATAAGAAAGTAAAGCAATATTACTGGACCTCATCACATTGATGAGGGGTAGCAGGGTGATTCACCAGCCTCCATGGTGAATCCATAGGGCAGCAGGACAATCCTGGAGCCCTGCCCTACCTTCCTTGACTTTCACCTCATCCCATGGGATGAAGTGCCACCTCCTGCCCCCCCCCCCCTCCCCGGTGTCTATGGAACACGGGAAGATTTGAACGAAGCTCTGTTATTAAGACTCCTGCTTAGGTATTGGAAGTTCAGGGCTCGGATATACAAGTCAATCTACCTGTAACACAGCCTTCTTCTTTTCCTTCTCAAAGCTACCATGCAGTATGATCTGTATGCTTATACTTAAATATATTTATAGTGTTGACAATTGGTAAAAAATGTAATGGGTAAGTGTTCCAGTAGTCAGGAAAAATAGAGGAATGTACTTATTAAAATAAGTGGAAGATTGGAAGATTGGAACTTGTAGAGGCTTGATAGATTCACACACATTGCCAGATATTGTCTTAATAGCTCTGGAAAGGGTGCCAAGCATCTCCTCTGTTAGAAAAATTACAGATAAAATAAATGGCCTACTATTAAAGAGGGACTTTTATGGAAGGTGAGAAGCCATGCCTTTCTCTCTCCACTTCCAGCCAGCTAAGGTTGATATAATCTAGGCATCTATGAAGGGAGTAAAGGACACAGAAGACTGCAATTTGGAATGAAAGTGAGACTGAAGAATTTAGAGAACTGAGTTTGGACAAGAATGTTTATGTTGCTATGTGGGCATAGTAGATGTATTTTTAACCTCTACTTATGCTCAGTTTTTGTAAGTAAATAAGAAGACAGAAATGACAATTATCTAAAGAAACCTTCCCAGTCCTGGAAACTATGGTAACCTATTCTTATTATTTGAAAAGTGGGATGGCTACCTTCATTATGTTGCTTGTGATTTACTCTAGTTAGCCTGATATGCCTCCCTTTCGCAAAAAATGTCCAGATTCTGTCAGGTATTTTGCATAAGTCCAGTTTTTCCTGTACAAAAATTTATAGTGTATAACTTGAACACAATTCTTTGCAGTACAGTGGGTCCACTGTATCCATTAACATTCAATTCCAAGATTCACCACAGATCCAAAAACTAGAGATGATTACACCACATTTTATGAAATGTCAATAATGTGAACAGGGACACTTCAGCTTTAATGCTATTTACTATTATGGACATGATAATCAGCAGTTATTAGAAATCATGGATCCCATGGATTTGGATAGCCCATTGTGTTGTGCAAAGAAGTTTCCCATGGGGAAAAAAACTATGGGCTTTTCAATGCAAAAACCCAAGGTTTTTTGGTACAAACATTTTCACAAAAAGTTTCAGAATGACAAATAAAAAGACTTCTATTACATATTCTCACACAATGGCAAGAAAATGTTGAAATTCATTGTTTTTGCATGTGATATCTAGATTTTCCTCCCATATATGATTCATGTCCTAGTGATTTTGGAGAAGACTGCCTTTTATAAGATAAAATCCATCATCCATACCTCACAACCTCTGAGGATGCCTGCCATAGATGTGGGCGAAACGTCAGGAGAGAATACTTCTGGAACATGGCCACACAGCCCAAAAGACATACAACAACCCTAAAATCCATCTACTTTTATTCCCCGCCAAATCTTTGAAATTATTTATTTATTTATTTATTTACAGCATTTATATTCTGCCCTTCTCACCCCGAAGGGGACTCAGGGTGGATCACATTACACATATAGGCGAACATTCAGTGCCTTTTAACATAGAACAAAGACAAGACAAACATAGGCTCTGAGCGGGCCTCGAACTCATGACCTCCTGGTCAGAGTGATTCATTGCAGTGATTCATTGCAGCTGCTCTCCAGCCTGCGCCACAGCCTGAGCCCAATTATGTAGCTAGTTTCAACAGATCACCCTACTCCTCACTAAATTGGCCAAAGTATGGATAAACAATATTTTTCACCTATTTGAAATGTGCATTTTTTTCTGTGTACACCTTAAAATATTCAGATTTCAGATTACAAAGTACACCCAGGCTATGAACAGTCTGAGAAGTAAGGAATGGACAAAGTCTAGGAAGAAATAGTTTTATGAATAGATTCTTCTGATACTTTAGCTGTCAGTGTTACACAGTTAACATTTACCAGTTTTGAAAATTGCTAGGGCAAGAACTGTATAAGCTTTTCAGTGTTCGCTTCCCTTCCCTTCCCTTCCCACATTACAAGCAAACATGTGATTGAGGCATGATCTATTTGCCCAGCTCAAACCTCTGCCTAGTTAAGCTCCCTATTTCATTCCATATTAATTTAGATGAGGCAGATAATATTTGCTGTTCATGTAAATATGCCATCTATTCAGTCTAGCGAGACCGTTTGTGCTATTGCTTAATAAAATTATAGGCGTCTCAGTGGTGTCGCTGCATCCCATGATAAAAATTCCATCATACTGCTGACAGTCATAAAACAAAAGCTTCTTTCTGCCAAAGTGCCACCTGTCCTACTGAACTTGGGACTCATAGGCCTTGATCAATGAACAGTCTCTACCAGGCTATAAAACTGCAGCATAATGATAAACAGAGCAAGAAGGAAGAGTCTGGGCAGATTGAAGTTGTGCACCTGGCATGTCAGGGATTATAGATTATATTGGCCAAAATTTATTTTATGTGAATGCATACCACACTAAAGCTTACCACAGCTCTTTGTGAGAAATAACCAGCAACCGTTATTTGAAAAGCAGAAGAGTAAATTGTAAGGATTTGAGGTCTGACGGGGCAGGCAGAAGGAGACATAAATGGAACAGAATGAAACATTTATAAACTAAACAGTCACATAGGAATCAGATGCTGAGCTTCTGAAAAATGGCTTGATCTGGGTGTAATAATACATGCTTTGAGAAACTGTAATTATCAACAAAGCAGGGGAAAATATTGATTGCCTCATGTTGATGATATTATGGTGCACTTCTAATTTCCAGATGGAACATTTTCAGCACCTTCTCACTGTCGTTTTCAGTGATGCCACAATGCCAATAATAGTAGCAAGTATTTAAATAGTACTTTAGACTATGCAAAATTCTGTCTGGATATTATCTCAGTGGTTTTTCCAGTCCTAAATAGGCAGCACCCCAGTGAAAAACTTGCAAGAGCGCAGTTGTTGATCACTTGCCACTAGTCATATCAGTCAAGAATAATGACCTGCATAGCTACCCAGTCAGAAGCCTCCCTATTCACATATTCTGAGATGGATCCATTCCATCAATTAAACTATACTCATTTAGAACTGGAGGACACAAGGCCAGAAGTTTCAAGGATTGAGAACACTAAAGACAGTACTAGACGTCATCGGGGTTTGGGGGTCAGGAGTCTAGAATGATGAATGGAAGGAATGGTTGTTGGCTGAAAATGAAAAGATGGAGTATGTGGTTTTCATAGAATCATAGAATCATAGAATCATAGAATAGTAGAGTTGGAAGAGACCACATGGGCCATCTAGTCCAACCCCCTGCTAAGAAGCAGGAAATCGCATTCAAAGCACCCCCGACAGATGGCCATCCAGCCTCTGCTTAAAAGCCTCCAAGGAAGGAGCCTCCACCACAGCCCCGGGGAGAGAGTTCCACTGTCGAACAGCTCTCACAGTGAGGAAGTTCTTCCTGATGTTCAGGTGGAATCTCCTTTCCTGTATTTTGAAGCCATTGTTCCGTGTCCTAGTCTGCAGGGCAGCAGAAAACAAGCTTGCTCCCTCTTCCCTATGACTTCCCTTCACATATTTGTACATGGCTATCATGTCTCCTCTCAGCCTTCTCTTCTGCAGGCTAAACATGCCCAGCTCTTTAAGCCGCTCCTCATAGGGCTTGTTCTCCAGACCCTTAATCATTTTAGTCGCCCTCATCTGGACGCTTTCCAGCTTGTCAACATCTCCCTTCAACTGTGGTGCCCAAAATTGGACACAGTATTCCAGGTGTGGTCTGACCAAGGCAGAATAGAGGGGGAGCATAACTTCCCTGGATCTAGACGCTATTCCCCTATTGATGCAGGCCAGAATCCCATTGGCTTTTTTAGCAGCCGCATCACATTGTTGGCTCATGTTTAACTTGTTGTCTACGAGGACTCCAAGGTCTTTTTCGCACACACTGCTGTCAAGCCAGGCGTCCCCCATTCTGTATCTTTGATTTCCATTTTTTCTGCCGAAGTGAAGTATCTTGCATTTGTCCCTGTTGAACTTCATTTTGTTAGTTTTGGCCCATCTCTCTAGTCTGTCAAGATCGTTTTGAATTCTGCTCCTGTCTTCTGGAGTGTTAGCTATCCCTCCCAGTTTTGTGTCGTCTGCAAACTTGATGATCGTGCCTTCTAACCCTTCGTCTAAGTCGTTAATAAAGATGTTGAACAGAACCGGGCCCAGGACGGAGCCCTGCGGCACTCCACTTGTCAATTCTTTCCATGATGAAGACGACGCATTGGTGAGCACCCTTACAGATCCACCTAACCGTAGTTTTGTCTAGCCCACATTTTACTAGTTTCTTTGCCAGAAGGTCGTGGGGGACTTTGTCGAAGGCCTTACTGAAATCCAGGTACGCTACATCCACAGCATTCCCTGTATCGACCCAACTCGTAACTCTATCGAAAAAAGGGATCAGATTAGTCTGGCATGACTTGTTTTTGGTAAATCCGTGTTGACTATTAGCAATGACCGCATTTGTTTCTAAGTGTTCGCAGACCACTTCCTTAATGATCTTTTCCAGAATTTTGCCTGGTATTGATGTGAGGCTGACCGGACGGTAATTGTTTGGGTCGTTCTTTTTTCCCTTCTTGAAGATAGGGACCACATTCGCCCTCCTCCAATCTGCTGGGACTTCTCCCGTTCTCCAAGAACTCTCGAAGATAATTGCCAGTGGTTCTGAAATAACTTCCGCTAGTTCCTTCAGTACTCTTGGGTGTAGCTGATCTGGCCCTGGGGACTTGAATTCGTTTAGAGAGGCCAAGTGTTCCTGGACAACTTGTTTCCCTATTTGGGGTTGGATTTCCCCCAATCCTTCGTCCATTCCGTGTTGCTGAGGTTGAAGATGGCTTTCTTTTTCTGAGAAGACCGAGGCAAAGAAGGCATTAAGTAGTTCTGCCTTTTCCCTGTCCCCTGTCGCCATCACCCCATCTTCTCCTTGCAATGGCCCCATCGCCTCCTTTTTCTTTCTTTTTCTACCAACGTAAGCAAAAAAGCCTTTTTTGTTGTTTTTTATGTCCCTGGCAAGCCTGAGCTCATTTTGCGCTTTAGCCTTGCGAACCTTTTCCCTACAGGTGTTGGCTATACGTTTGAATTCTTCTTTGGTTATTTCTCCCCTTTTCCACTTCTTGTGCATGTCACTTTTGAGCTTTAGCTCAGTTAGAAGTTCTTTGGACATCCATTCTGGCTTCTTTGCACTTGTCTTATTTTTCTTCTTTGTTGGCACTGTTTGCATTTGCGCCTTGAGTATTTCCCTTTTGAAAAACTCCCATCCATCCTTAACTCCCTTGTTTTTTAATATCGGCGTCCATGGAATGCCGCTCAGTAATTCCTTCATTTTTTGGAAGTCAGCTCTCTTAAAGTCCAGAATGCGTGTTTGACTTGTCTTAGTTTCAGCATTCCTTTGTATTGCAAACTGCAGGAGCACATGGTCACTTGCCCCTAAGGATCCAACCACTTCAACTGTATTGATCAGGTCTTCCACATTTGTTAAGATTAGATCAAGAGTTGCTGATCCCCTTGTTGCTTCTTCTACCTTCTGGACCATAAAATTATCTGCAAGGCAAGTGAGGAATTTGTTGGACTTTGTACTCTTGGCTGAGTTTGTTTTCCAGCAGATATCGGGATAATTGAAATCGCCCATGACTACTATATCTCTTCTTTGTGCCTGTTTGGTCAGCTGTTGACAGAAGGCTTCATCAAGTCCTTCATCCTGACTCGGAGGTCTGTAGTAGACACCCACGACAAGATCTTTTTGAGTCTCGGTTCCCTTGATTCTTATCCAGATGCTTTCAAGCTGGTTTCCCGGATTACAGTCTTGCATTTCTTCTGCAACGTAACTGTTTTTGACATATAAAGCTACTCCCCCTCCTCTCCCCTTTGTTCTATTTCTGTGAAAGAGGTTATAGCCCTCAATGGTTAAATTCCAGTGATGGGAGTCATCCCACCAGGTTTCAGTGATGCCTATGACATCGTATGTGTGGTGCTGTGCTAGGAGTTGGAGTTCGTCTTGCTTATTTCCCATGCTCTGAGCATTAGTGTAAAGACATGTAAGCCCCTGTGACCTCCCCTCGAACTGTTTATTTGGGATTATTGTGCTCTCTGTACTTGGTCCTTGCTGTGTTTGTGCAGCCCTCCGTTTAGCCTTTCGGCGGTTCCCTGTGGTCGTGGGTAATATAGTGTTCGCCAGGCTGTTGTTCCCCTCCCCCAGTGGATCTAGTTTAAAGTGCGCCTGATGAGGTTTGTGAGTCTGTGTGCAAAAAGATGTTTTCCTACTTGTGTGAGATGCACCCCATCGCTTGCCAGTAGTCCATCCTCTTGGAAGAGTAGACCATGGTCAAGGAAGCCAAAATGCTCCTCTTGACACCATTTTCTGAGCCAGTTATTGACCTGTACTATTTTTCCGGCCCTTGTAGAGCCGTGTCCTACAACGGGGAGGAGGGATGAAAAGATCACATGTACATTATACAGTTTTAGCTTTGTTCCCAGAGCTCGAAAATCATTTGTGATCCTTTGAAAAGTATGCCTAGTGGTGTCATTGGTACCTACATGAATCAACATAAGGTGATGGGGCTTTAGGAGCCTGCTGAGCCTCTGAGTGATATGGTGTATTTTTGCCCCCGGGAGGCAGCATGTTTCTCGAGCCATCCCATCCGGTCTGGAAATGATGGCTTCCGTTCCTCTAAGGAGGGAGTCACCTACTACCAAGACCTGTTTATTTTGAGGATTGACAGGGTCCCTTTTGTGCAAGACAGTGTGTATGTCCCCTGAAGAGTGTTCCTGTTGAAGTGAATCATGTAGGTGTAAAGTGTTGTCCTCCTCCTCAACATCCCCAGTGCATTCATCAATGACAATCCATTGAGATACATCCGAGAGCCCATTACTCTCCCAAGGATGTTCCTGTTGCTCCTGGTCTATGATTGGGGATGGAGCATTTGCATGATTACATAAGTGTGACTGTGGTGATGCACTGTCCCCGTCAGGGCTATCCCCTGCGCATTGATCCAGGGTGGTCCACTGAGTGGTATCTAAGAAACTGTGGTCCTCCACAAGATGTGTTTCCTGATTGTATGTTAATGATGTAAGAATTTCAAATCTGTTGTGTAAATGCAGCTGAGCAGAGGAGTTCTGCGGAGGCTGCCTGGTCCTGCGTCTCCTTCTATGGGTGACCTCCTTCCAAGCCTGAGGGTTGTCTACCTTTGAGTTGATCTCCCCATAAGGTTCCTGATCATGGTCTTGGTGGTGTTGGTGTGATGCAGGCTGCTGATCTACAGCAGCGTGTTGTGCAGTGTCCAAGAAGAGCTCGAGTGCCTGAATGTCCTTAAGGGTCTTAATACGGTGCTCGAGCTGTTGGATCCTCTGCTCCATCAGAGTCATCTGTTTGCATTTGGAGCAGATGTAGTTGTCTAGTTTTTGTGTGAAAAAGCGGAACATGCCACAGCTGGTGCATGTGATGGGAATGTTTTGCTTTTGTTGCATCTCTTGGTGAGCGTGGTGGCCAAGTGGGATCTTTGTACAGTTAAGTAATTATGCACGCACTTTATGTGCAAACTGCAACAAACCACCTCTTTGTGTATTTGTTTATGTTGCTTTGTTTCCTGTATGTACTGCAAAGGATAGTTAGTAAAGATGCCTGCTGTCAATCAACTTAAGTACCTGGCTCTCTTTCAACACAACAGTCACACAACAGTTAGACTTTGACCACAGGAGCCAAGCCCACACTCAGTTTAAAATCTTAGCCAAATCTTAGCCAAATCCTACCTGAAGCCAGGGAGCAAAAATGTCCTCCTGCTGCCTCTGCTTCTGCGAGAACCAACTGCCCTTCTGGGATCAGGCTCTGGCAGAAACTCACACTGGCAAATAAAGCTTTCCCAGAAACTCAATTAACAGGGGACAATGCCTGCTGTCAATCAACTTAAGTACCTGGCTCTCTTTCAACACAACAGTCACACAACAGTTAGACTTTGACCACAGGAGCCAAGCCCACACTCAGTTTAAAATCTTAGCCAAATCTTAGCCAAATCCTACCTGAAGCCAGGGAGCAAAAATGTCCTCCTGCTGCCTCTGCTTCTGCGAGAACCAACTTTTTTTTCTAGTACAGTGGTTCTCAACCTGTGGGTCCCCAGATGTTTTGGCCTACAATTCCCAGAAATCCCAGCCAATTTACCAGCTGTTAGGATTTCTGAGAGTTGAAGGCCAAAATGTCTGGGGACCCATAGGATGAAAACCTGTGGTTGAGAACCTGGGGACCCACAGGTTGAGAACAGGTTGGCTCTAGTAGATAGCATAGAATTCTGCAAATCTGGACTGGGTAATGGTTGGACTTGAGTTATGGAATACAAAGGTTTGGGGACTAAAAAACCTTTTAGCAGGGCCGTAGCTGGGGAGGGGGGGGGTAAAGGTTCAACCCCTCCCTGAAATGTGTCAGGTTTAAAAAAACTGGTTTACTCCTAAATTGGGTAATCAGTTAAAATTCATAAGTAAAACAGGTTTCAGGGGGCGGTGGAACCCTTTTTTGGGGGGGGTCTTGAACATCCTCCCCCCCCCCACTGGCTATGGTCCTGCCTTTTAGTGTCCATCTGTTTGTAATAATTCAAGTATAGAGTCAGTGTCGAACATCTTGTGTAGCATAATTCAGTATGTTCAATTCTGAGAAGTTATGGAGTGCAAGCCTAGAAGAATCTAGAACATTTGAATCTAGAAGTTTGTGAGACTCCTCTAACCCTGATTGTCTCATAGAATACAGCTATGTTTAAAAAATACTGTTTGGCAACTTTCTTGTGGACATTATGATCAATAACATGATGAAAAATTATCACAAAATTCTAGATTAGCTGCTAATTTTTTACCCCCACTTCTTAATATGAGCACCTCCTCCTTAGGCAAGTGACTGTCCATCCTTTTGAAATGTTATATGTCTAGATTCTAGCTTTGGCTCTGCTGTGAGCAGCTGGTCAGTTTTTTCATCAGCCCAACAATAACTTATCATGACAATCTACATGTCTCAAATTCCTAAGGGCCAGTTCACCCATGCATGTGCACCATGCTGTTTTTTTTATAAACTTGATTACTCTAGAGTTGATGACTGAAAAGACCCGAGGTAATAATAAAACCTCACCTCTTAGCACTGGATCTCCAACTGTCAATTTCATACATGCTAGTAATTCCTTGATAGTGACTTAATCATGGGACAATGATGTACCTATTAGCTAGCAACAAGTCTTAGTTAGGATATTTGATATCCAATCATTTGTACAGTTATAAATATTACTTAGGACCACTATCATCAGATGACATCGTGAACATTGCAATTCAGCTCATCAGTTTCCATACAGAAAGAATGATTTCATCATTTGATATGAGACTGGAACTGCACCTTTGCATACAAACATCTTTTGCTTCTATTGAAGTAGATAGGACAGGCCATATACCAAGAGCTCCATATGGCAAAGACATGGAGGTATCTGAACTAAAGTACACAGGACTATGAATCACAACTCAGAAAGACGTATCCTTCTGTCAGCCCAGTGAACTAGAGGCTTCTGATTTAATGACCTCTGTTCCCAGACAGAAATTATGACTAATAGGAACAAAAAGACACTACTTTTTGAGGGTTCTGTCCTTCCAATCTTGATCGACCTAAATGGGAAAGGAGGAGATTCTGTTGGGAAAGAAGAACTTGAGAACAGGGCATAGAACCCTTACTCCATAAATCTCTAAAATAGTGGTTCCCAGCCTGTGTTTTGGCCTACAACTCCCAGAAATCATAGTCAGTTTACTAGCTGTTAGGATTTCTGGGAGTTGAAGGCCAAAACATCTGGGGGCCCGCAGGTTGAGAACCACTGCTCTAAAATATGGTATGTAATAAACCATGTCAGGAGCCCTCGATGGCATAGTGGGTTAAACCTTTGTGCTACACAGGATTGATAACTTGAAGGTTGGGTTGCTGTCCTGAAGGTTGCCGGTTCGAATCCAACCCGGGGAGAGCACAGATAAGCTCCCTCTATCAACTCCAGCTCCATGCAGGGACATAAGAGAAGCCTCCCACAAGGATGGTAAAAACACCAAAACATCCAGGCATGCCCTGGGCAATGTCCTTGCGGACGGCCAATTTTCTCACACCAGAAGTGACTTGCAGTTTCTCAAGTTGCTCCTGACATGAAAAATAAAAAACTATGTGTCTGCAAAAATGCAATTATTTTCTTACCATTATTAATTATAACTCTTTTATAATGCTTTTTACAGTAAGAAATGAGTATAAAGCTGCTAGAACAATTGACTTTTATCACATAGATTTCACAAGAGTAGACAACAATTTAATTAATTCAAAATATATTCATTCAAAAAGAATAATCATATGATCATAATAATACTGACCTAAACACAATAACCATATGAGACATAATATCCTCTGAATTTGAAATATACAGTTATAACCAATATTTAAATAAGAGGAGCAATCACATGGTGATATCAAGTAGAAAACAAATCCCTCAGAATACAAGGCATAAGGTCCATCCATTTTGAATATGCAGTACAAAGAAGGTATCAAGTCTATGGAACATTAAAGTAATGAAATACAAAGGTTCTTGAACTTAGAGACAATTATTCCCAGGACCTGTAGAACAATTTAATGAAATCTTCTTCGGTCTGCAACTCTTTTTAAATTGCTGTAATCGTGGTTCTGTAATGTTTTATGCTACCTGTAACAAAAATCATTCATTACATAAAGATTTTACTCAATTATTATCCAAATATTTGTGGATACAATGCTAATAATTATTTACAAATTCAAATCTTTAAGCATGTATTCAGAGCAGAACTTACAAAGACAAAAACAACCTGTGCATCTGCTTCAGAAATAACTTTGTTTTCACATGTTTTATTAATGGGATCTGGCTTTATTTTTTGTCTTTCAATCAAAAGACAGAAAAATGGTCTTCTGTCAAGGCTGGTGGAAATACATGGTGAAACCAACGTCTTAATGTGGAAAAATAAAACACAAAACAGTTCAACTTTTAAAACAATCAATTTTATTCTGCAGATAGTAATTACTTCTGCTGTCAGTAGGGATAAAGTTTACCACTGCAGGAAACCGTAAAAAGTCAAATATGTTCTTGTAAAATCCAGCGTGTGCTGCAAAGGCTATGACACCTACTTTTGGAGAACTGCTTTCAGATGTTTACCTTTACCAAGGAGTAATACATCCATATAAATAAAGCTGTGGGATTCTATAGATGTCATTCCTTTAAGAAAATGAAAGCTTTTTAATACTTTAAGATAAGCTTTGACATGATTACTCTCTTCTTGCAAATGTTCCCATACAGACAACCATGAATGATAATGTACATGAAATGTTTTGGGCTGGGTTGAGAGAAGAGTTTACTATACTAGACAAAAAAGTAGGCAATATGAACAAAACGTATTGACATTTACTATTGATCCACAGCTGGGTCAGCCAAATATTAGGGAGAATGAGTAAGAAGGTGGGCTTCAAGCCTGTATGGCATACTTTCTCCTCAACTTCTCCTAGTTTATTTCATCATGGGATAATGAAGCTATCAAGGGAAGAAGAGGATGGGAGGAAAGAAGATCTATCTGTCTGTCTGTCTATTATCTATCTATATTCATTCAAAGCTTGAATTCCAGAATTCTGAATTTTCCTCTTGTAAATAATCTCTTAAGCAGTACCTCGTCATTGTACTGCCATAGAAATCCCTGTCAGGAGTTACTCAAACTGGGGATCTTGGATTTCTATGGAGCTGCCATATGTTATAAGATATTTAATTGAATGGTGAAGTAGCTGCCTAGGCAGTTTAATATCATAAGAAAGAACATAAGAAGCTACTTTACAATGAATCAGACCATTGGTCTGTGTAGCCCAGTATTAAATTTGACTGACAGCAGCTCTTCAGTGTTTCAGGCTGGATTCTTTTTCTGGATCTATTATCACCTGGAAAATGAAGAGACAACCATGTTGATCACAAAACACAATCCAAAGTCCATAGCACATATTCAGATAATAACTTCATAAGGTGAACCAGAAGGTGCAAATTCATCTTACTAAACTATTTGTTTCTATTGAAATGTCCCTTGTATAACATCTAAATGTATTCAAAGACCTGGCAATATGGGGACTTCTTGAGCTACAGGGCCAGGAGACTAACACAGACCACATAGACCCAATTTTCAAAGGGAGTTGCTTTGTGAATACAAATGAAGAAAGTAAATTTTATTTTGTCTTTGTTACATTTTATCTCAGTCATTATTATTATTATTTATACCCCACTATCTCTCTCGAAGGAGACTCAAAATGGCTTAAATTTCAGTACACTCTCTCTTTCACCCCCTCTCTCTGTGGCCTGAGATTTATGTCTTCATAGACTACCTCTACAGTAGAGGTAAAGGTTTTCCCCTGACATTAAGTCTAGTCGTGTCCGACTCTGGGGGTTGGTGCTAACCTCCATTTCTAAGCCAAAGAACTGGCATTGCCAGTAGACACCCCCAAGGTTATGTAGCCAGCATGACTGCATGGAGCACTGTCACCTTCCTGCTGGGGCGGTATCTATTGATCTACTCATCTTTGCATGTTTTCAAACTGCTAGGTTGGCAGAAGCTGGGGCTAACAGTGGGAGCTCACTCTGCTCTCTGGATTCGAACTGCTGATCTTTCAGTCAGCAAGTTCAGCAGCTCAGCGGTTTAATCTGCTGTGCCACCGGGGGCTCCAGAGTGGACTACCTCTATAAAAATATCAAAAAAATATTCATTCCTGTGATTCTAACAGTGAACATTTCATTCTCTGCATTACTTAAAAGAAATTTTTTGCATGGTGACTAGACTAGAGAACTTCAATGCTAATGTGATTAATTTTGTGCCTTCTGGATGATTGGATAAAGGTGTGACAATGCTGTGTACTTTGGAGTTTGGATATGTTCCATGGTGGTCGGATCCAAATATCAAGCAGGTTCAAACCTATTTAAATGAGTCAATAATGAATGTCTCCAGGATGTCCTGGTAGCATCATCTAATTCTGCTCATTTCTACTGCATGGATAGAAGTTCTTTTAAACAGGCCTTCCAATTTAGTTTCTCTTAAATTACAAAGTCTGTATTCTCAATTCCTTTAGTTATTTTTGATTTATAACTCCTCACTTCTGTCTTTAGCCTTATCTCCTGTCTTTGACCATAGAGCCTGACTCCCAGTTCAGCTCAAATCACTGCCCGCTGACAGTCCCATAGTCATTGGCTCCCATTTTTTTATTATGACATGTGCTGTAAATATGATTAAAAAATAAATTATTATATTTTGTTAATTTTAATTTATAGAAAAGCAGTTCTCTGTTTTGAATACATGTATGAATGAATGACAGAATGAATGAATGAATACATGCATATGTGAACAAAGTTCCTTTCCACTGAGGGTCCCTCTGAGTGAAACTTTAGAAGTTGAGAAGAATGTTTCTGAGATCACTGAAAGCTGTGAGGCTGAGATGCACTGTTTTTTCCCTCTTTTTTGAAGTAAAATGGAAGGCACACTTATGCATGCCAAAATTGGACATTGACACATTCAAGACAGTGATGAAAGTAAAACAAATTGGGAGATATTATTTGAGACAAGGGATTCAGGAGGATGTCTGCATTAGCTGCAAATGAAATCAGTCACTCCCAAAGAGGAGACAAAGCATGATTATCTAACCTCAGAAAAAGGCTGACTGGAAACAAAACCTCAGAGAAGATTATCATGATAGAATTCATTTACTTCTCATGATATGCTAGTAGTTCTCTTGAGGTATTGTTTGTGTGTGTGTGTGTGTGTTAGCAATTGTACCACCTCCAGCACTCTGTTTTGGAATGACTGGTCTCGAAGCCATATATTGATTTCATATAAGACAGTTTTTCATATGCATATTATTATTAAATAAACCAGAGCTGAGATTTGTATGGCTGTCCAGAAGTTGTTGAATGGTGACTCCCCACACTGGCAATAGCCATCAGTGTACTTGGAAGCTGCCCTTCAACAATACAGTAGAATCTCCCTTAACCAACATAAACGGGCCGGCAGAATGTTGGATGAGCGAATATTTGGATAATAAGGAGAGATTAAGAAAAAGCCTATTAAACATCAAAATAGGTTATGATTTTACAAATTAAGCACCAAAACATCATGTTATACAACAAATTTGACAGAAAAAGTAGTTCATTACACATTAATTAGCCCGAGGCTGTGGCGCAGACGGGAGAGCAATGAATCACTGACCAGGAGGTCACAAGTTCGAGGCCCGCTTAGAGCTATGTTTGTTGTTTGTCTTTGTCCTATGTTAAAAAGGCATTGAATGTTTGCCTGATGTGTGTAATGTGATCCGCCCTGAGTCCCCTTCGGGGTGAGAAGGGCGGAATATAAATGCTGTAAATAAATAAATAAATAAATAATGCTATGTAATAATTACTGTATTTACGAATTTAGCATCAAAATATCATGATGTATTGAAAACATTGACTACAAAAATGCGTTGGATAATCCAGAATGTTGGATAAGTGAGTGTTCGATAAGTGAGACTCTACTGTATATGCAAGACTACACAGTTCCCATTCCTGATTTCAATTCTTACAGGTAGAAACAAAGTTATCTACAGTTGTATCCAACGATATGCTCCACAACATTCCAGGAAATAATCAAACATTCAAGCAATAACCACAGTTACTCAAAATCTCTCATGCAATATATATATGTGTGTGTGTGTGTGTGTGTGTGTGTGTGTATATATATATATACACACACACACACACACACACATACATACATATAGACACACACACACATATACATGAGTGCTTGTAGTCGATATAACAAGTCTTAAAAAAAAACAAGAAACCATAAGAAACCAAGGCCATCTTCTTAATGTTTTGATTTTGTTTTGTTTTTTAAGTTTTTACTACTGACGGTAACTTTTGATCTGTATGGAGATAAGGAATAGAAAAATGTGTTTCGCTTTCTCTGACATTCAGAATTTCATTTTCTTTCCATATCAAATATGAAGTATGTAGATTTTGGTAAAGGCTACAAAAATGAGCTAAAATAAAAATCCTATTGACTGGCCAGGAGGAATTGGTACAACTGTTCCTTGGATGAAGAGGACTATAGTGTAAGTGCTTGCCATATAGGTTTTCAAGAGAAAGAGTTTATTAGGAGCTCCAACTTAGGAAAAGATATTCAGTTCTATTCCTTTCACAGCTAAGGACTTGACACTCTAGAATGTGGTAGGCAGATCTGTAAGTTGGAATCTGACTCACATTCTTTTCTACCAAATTTGAAGAAAATTATGAATTCTGATTGACACTCATAAAAATTGAAATGATAACAAATTATCACTCCTCTCTATTCCCAGATGTCAATGGAGATGAAATTGGAAAGATGGTGTGCCACAAGTGAAGTACATGAGGAGTCAGTTCAACTTAGCCAGTGGGAGTCAAGGGTGGTCAGAGGTTTCTATGACAGTAACAAGCCTTGAATGAGTTATCCAAAGTGCTAAACCTATTTTGGAGATAGGTTTCAGCACCTTGAACAGCTCCCTTAAGTTTAAAATAAACTGCAGGGTGGATCCACTGCTGTACTCATGTGGAAGACCCCAGTAAAATTATTTAAAGAAGCACTCTAGAAGGTCACTTTAAAGGACAGACAGGATTCTAGAAGAAAGTATGTCTCTTCCTCAGGAATTCTGTTTGCAAGCTTTTCACTTGTATTGTATAGATCATTTATTTTTCTTTCTATATGGACTGTCTACACAATAGCATGTCTGGATGAAAATGATTTTCTCCATTCCATTAAAAAAACTTTTATCTTCTCAAAGACTGTGGATTCAGCTTTGTGCTGGTTCAAGGGTGTGTGGTGAGGTCCTTTTATTTTAAAGAACAATATACATCTTCTTAAAAATAAAGCAGATAAAATGACAATGCATCCCTAATGTGCAATCCATATCAGAGGAAGTTTAGAGCACAGTTTGCTTTTTTATTGATGCCTTCATCTGAAAAACAAAAGAAACCCTAAAGTTGTAAATTCTAAAGACTGGGGATAAGAATGAGATGCTGATACTGTGTACCACAGATAAATCAGGTGGCACTAACAGAATTTCAATACCTAAGGTTAATAATAACACCATCAGGACAGTACTTCTTGAAAAAGCTTTGACTGCCTTTAGAAACAACTTAATTTTAACTCTCAGGAGAAGTCAATCAGTATACATGTAAAATATGCATTGGGATGTGAATTGCATACATTAGTGCTATGTTTTTCTACCAACTTTAAAGACATCATGTTTCTTATTTAGATACATCACACACTAAAACTTGCAGGAAAATAAAAACAGAAAAGATCAGATGATAAACCATTAAGACTTGATAGTAGGTTCTATTGGTGAACCCGCAACACACATGAAAGAAGAATGCCCTAATATGTGTGATCTGATGGGACAGACCTTTCAACTTATTTTTCACCATATAGAGGACCTTAATAGGAAACTGGACTGTCTATATGACTGTGTATACTTGGTAGTTAAGGACAATTTAGAGCAGCTGAATACCAGGATGGGAGCAGGTGGGCGGAACATGGATCTTGAGGGTGATTATTACTGTAAGGCTATACCTCCTACTGCCTGGACCAGGGGTCCCCAAACTAAGGCCCGGGGGCCGGATGCGGCCCTCCAGGGTCATTTACGTGGCCCCCGCCCTCAGTTTTATAATATAATATATTGTATATACATATAATATTGATAATAATATTATAATGTAATACAATATAACACTAATAATAATACCATATAATAATATTAATTATATATTCTATATTACATATAATATTACTAATAATATTACAGTATAGTGGTATAGTTCAATATAGTAATATATAATGCTAATATTGTGCTATGCTAATAATATAATATATTGTATGTACATATAATTTGTAAGCCATTCTGAGTCCCCTTTGGGGTGAGAAGGGTGTGATACAAATGTAGTAAACAAATGCAGTAAATAAATAATAAATAAATTTTAGACTTAGGCTCACTCAAAGTCTGAAATGACTTGAAGGCACACAACAACAACAACAACAACAACAACAACCCTAATTAACTTGACTATTTTATTGGCTAGAAGCAGGACCACACTTCCTATTGAAATCCTGATAAATGTATGTTGTTTAAAATTGTTTTTATTTTTAAATATTATATTGTTCTTTCGTTGTTGTTGTTGTTGTTGTTGTTGTTTTTGCACTATAAATAAGACATATGCAGTGTGCATCGGAATTTGTTTGTATTTTTTTCAAATGATAATCCGGCCCCTCTGAAGGATTGTGGACCGGCCCTCGGCTTAAGAAGTTTGAGGACCCCTGGCCTAGACTGTTGACAACAGAGGGACTTGATCCCCAATATCCCAGCTAGGAACCCACCCACAACAGCAAACGCTATAACAGTATAGGCTGGCCATAGAGATAGACAGACAACAACAGAATAGCAGAGGGATGACAACCTTGGGATCAGTGCAATTTTAAATTGCTTTATGTTTATGTCTGATGTTAAATAGTTTTAATGCCTTAATTTATAATGATAGGCTGCTGTTTAAGATGTGTAATGTACAGTTTTATTATTTGTGAGGCATTGAATTTTGCCATCTATTTGATGTGAACTGCCTTGAGTCCTCTCAGGGGTGGGAAAAGTGGTATGTAAATGCAAACAAACATACAATAAATAAATAAAGCATATACAAGAGATGTAAGTGAATTCATCAAATTGATTTGATACCCCCATCACTTGCTGCCCACTGGATGGACATCTGGAATCCACATCATAAGACATGGGATATAAAACATGGCCTCAAATCATATTTTCTCTAAAGCCCATGCATTTTAAAAATTACATATTATTATGCTCATTCAAATGGGGCCTCCGGTGGCACAGCGTGTTAAAGCACTGAGCTGCTGAGCTTGCGGACCAAAAGGTCGCAGGTTTGAATCTGAGGAGCGGAGTGAGCACCCACTGTTAGCTCCAGCTTCTGCCAACCTAGCAGTTCGAAAACATGCAAATGTGAGTAGATCAATAGATATCACTCCAGCGGGAAGGTAATGGCGCTCCATGTAGTCATGCTGGCCACATGACCTTGAAAGTGTCTACGGACAACTCGGGCTCTTCGCCTTAGAAATTGAGATGAGCACCAACCCGTTGTTGGACACGACTGGACTTAATGACAGGGGAAAACCTTTACCTTTCCCTTTTATACTTCTTCGATGTTGAGAATCCCCATACGTGATTACTATAGGATCCTTATTTACAATTGAGTCACAACAGGTTTCTACATTGATAAATAAATAAACATTCCACACCTTTCCCAAAGGCATTAGTTAAAACCCAGTGAATCACCGTAAAATAGACAGCAAATGAACAGCACATTTTGATTATTTGTCACAATTGGTGGGGAATACTTGAATGGGTCACTCCAAGGATGAAATTCTATCTGATATTGTGTGTGTGTTCATGTGTATGACTAAATAAAGAAGTACGAAGTCTTTGGGATCCACAGTTCTTAATCTAAATCACATAGTATTTTGCCACATCATATGACCTACAACGAAAATGATGTTTATCCTTTCTCTATTTATCCTGTGCACAGATCCAAAGAAGGAACATCATTTTAGTTATAATGGCTTGTCTAAGACCAGGCATTGAACATAAAGTAGGATTCGGGGGGATGAGCAAAGTGTGTCCCATGAACAATCTGATAAACTTATTTCCTGCTTTGAAAAAAATACCAATATGGTTCTGTAAAAGATAAAAAGGGAGGCAGGAAGACACCTGAAAATGTGGCAGAATGGCAAGTAGCAGCTCTGATAGAGCAAAGGCGGAGCTGTTGCCCCTTTCATATGTAGAGACCATGCAGGCATGACAGTGGGAGATGAGGCTCTCCCAGTTCCCACATGAGTCCAAGGCATCTATATATTTTTGTCAGTTGCCCAACACTGTGTTAAAGGCTAAGGAAGAAAATTGAACTCAGTTGCTCCCAATCTCTATAGCATACTGATTCTACAATAAATCATTGTGATGGTTTTGGAGCTGTAGATTGACAAAGTGTCACAAGTCAGCATTTTTGTTTGTTTTAGAGGGAAAACCTGAGGCTCTATATTTCTAATAGAGAGTACTGGGAAGGGAAACTGAAGATATAAGCTTATCCTGAGCTCCAATAATACTGCATTCAGATTTCGTTCCCTTCCCCATTATCCATCTAAATTTTGATCATTTGAGTCAATGTGCCCAAGTTGGGAGCATAGGGTGGAATGGCATAATTGAAACAGAGCAATAAACAACAACAAAAAAGCTCATCCATCATAGAAGGTGTGCAGCTTAAAAAAAACTATGAACTTGAAACCTGGAAGAGTCTACTTGCTTCTTGATTAAAATGTGATTATAAATTACAGTATGAATGCTGCAATTTTGTCAAGGGTTTATACTCTTGAATTTGACCTTGAGCTAAATAGCAAGAACAGCCATTTGTTAGCTTGTTTTGATGTTTTATTCAGTCTTGTCTGGGTTTTTTCCCATGAAAAAAAATCCTTAGAAGATTACAGAGATCTACTGTCTGTAGCGATAAGGAGAAACTTGTGGATTTGACTTTTTTATATTAGTGTTCAATCAGCCCATCTCTCTTAAGGGAACTTTTTTTTCCATAGTGGCTTGAAGCACCTATGTCTCATCAATTCTAGAAGATGCCCCACCTCATTGGTTTTTAAAATTTCTGAACTGCGATAGAAAAGGATGATGTCCAAGGACTTACTGTGGGCATTATGTTGTCACTGGGCTGTGCCAATCGAAACAACTTGTTTTTATCTGCAACTATGACTGCATTTTATGAATGTAAATGTTTTACATTGTAATTATGTATGTGTGTGATTGTAATTCTATGGTTTTATCGTTTTAGATTTATGTATTGTCTATATGTAGCACTTTGCTGTATTTTGTTAGCCACCCAAGTCCCTTAGGGGAAATGGAGGCGGGGTAGAAATAAAGTTTATTATTTATTATTATTATGTTAAGGGTTGTCATTGTTGGACAACTGCTAAGGCCCCCATGTTAACAGAGACCCATTATTGATTCCCAGATTCACCTGCAAAATGACCAGAGCAACTAGGAGAAACCTTAGGCATTTTTTTGCTCGTAGTGGAAGAGTTGTTGCCATATTGTTGGCGAAGGCTTTCATGGCTGGAATCATAGGGTTGCTGTGTGTTTTCCGGGCTGTATGGCTATGTTCCAGAAGCATTCTCTCCTGACATTTCACCCACATCTATGGCAGGCATCCTCAGAGGTTGTGAGGTATACCCAGTTGTCATATTCTCACAGCCTCACACCATTAAATCAAGGTTTATCAATACAAATGAGCTATTCATTGTCTCTGTCTTATAACAACCTAACTCTGCAAAGACCATCTCATGCAAGGCCTATATTAAAAAGTTCTTGAAAATGGAAAAAATAATACTTCTCAAAGCCATTAAGAGAAAGGAGCAGTCAAGTCATGTGGTTTGCATGTTGCCCTGAGATGGTATGAGATCATAGATCTGTAGACTTTTACACATCTTGGCTAATAAGCAAATTTGATTTTGAAAGCTTGCAGAGTTGTTCTGTGCCTTTTTAGGGCGACCTAATAAAGATATTGCCACCACAAAACAAGGTTTGCATACATTGAACCATCAGAAAGTAAAGTTGTCACTATGTCAGCCATCCATGTGAACAATGTTGGAGGATTTCAGAATTCTGGATAAATTTCCCTGACATTAAGTCTAGTGTGTCTGGCTCTGGATGAGGTGCTCTTTCTCTATTTCCAAGCCAAGGAGCCTGCATCCCTAGATACTTCCTGGTGGTGTGGCTGGAATGATTGCTTAGAGCATCTTTTTGCCTTTTCCCACCAGAGCGGTAACTATTGATCTACTCACATTTGTATGTTTTCAAACTGCTAGGTTGGCAGAAGCTGGGTCTAACAGTGGGAGCTCACCCCACTCCCCGGATTCAAACCACTGATCTTTTGGTCAGCAAGTTCAGAAGCTCAGCAGTTGGAAGAGACCTCATGGGCCATCCAGTCCAACCCCCTGCCAAGAAGCATGAAAATCGCATTCAAAGCACCCCTAACAGATGGCCATCCAGCCTCTGCTTAAAAGCCTCCAAAGAAGGAGCCTCCACCATAGTCCGGGGCAGAGAGTTCCACTGCCGAACAGCTCTCACAGTGAGGAGGTTCTTCCTGATGCTCAGGTGAAATCTCCTTTCCTGTAGTTTGAAGCCATTGTTCTGCATCCTAGTCTCCAGGGAAGCAGAAAACAAGCTTGCTCCCTCCTTACTATGACTTCCCCTCACATATTTATACATTGATATAATGTCTCCTCTCAGCCTTCTTTTCTGCAGGCTAAACACACCCAGCTCTTCAAGCCGCTCCTCGTAGGGCTTGTTCTCCAGACTCTTGATCATTTCAGTTGCCCTCCTCTGGACACATTCCAGCTTGTCAACATCTCCCTTCAATTGCTTTGCCCAGAATTGGACACAACTAAATTAAGAAACATCCTGAACTTTCATTTTGAGCTCATTTAAATCATAACAAGAATAAAATGAAGTTTGCTTCTGCTGATACTAAACATGTTTATTTGGAAACAAACATCATTTTGTTGTAGAAAAAGGCAATGCAAGTCTGAGTCCTTGCCTGCAATCCTTGACAAGGAGAACTGGGTGAAAAGATGAAAAGACAAACCAAGGAATATTACCACAGCCTAGAAAGAGACAAACCAGGTAGAAAAGTAATTGGCAGTTTGGGCTAGAGCTTGGTAAAGTTACTTTCTAATTTACCCATTTCAGAATCTCTCAGCATGCTGGCAGGGGAAAGGGTAGTCCCTAGAAGGAAACTCCTCAAAGCTCTTGTTTGGGTGCTGCAGTTCTAGGGTTGTTAAAATTTCCCATTTGTGCTAGGCAATGTCTCATATGTCAGCAGCTTCAGTCTGTCTCAAATTCATGTGCTTTTCCCACCTTTCCCCACTATCATTATAGTGCAAGAGGAGAGAATATGTGTCTTGTAATCTGTTGCAGAAATATATTCTTTCCCAGCTTCAGAAACCTGTCTGAAATGAACCAGTAATTATTTGAGCTGTGTTATCGAGTACCATTTTCTGTGCTGCAAAAAGTCCCCAAATGATACGAACCTCCCTCCCAAACCTTAAATATCAGACCTGACACATTCAGCTCTGGAAAGTTTCTTTCTTGATAGGTAGATTGATCCATTGGCTCATTATCATGCACTCTCTGCTTCCTTTGGCTGTGTATATGGGATTTGCCAGGTGGTTTAAAGTGTGATCAGCTGCTCCAAGTTGTTTTCTTTCCCCTGGAATAGGCCACCTAATTTCCTCTTTGCAGCTGCAGGGGTGATAATAGGGTTTTAAAAAGAGACATAGTACATTTAAATTCATTCGTTTGTTTATTTATAGGACATTTTGTATCCCACCTGTCCAGTGTATAGCGGGAAAGGTGCCCTGAACACAGTGTGATATCAGTGGAATTTACTGTATAAGTCTGCAATGTAAAGACACAATCAGTCAATTTAAACAAGATTGCAGATTTGGAAGAGATCAATGAACGAGGGAGTCAAATCATTAAACAGAGATAACCAGCTTACCCATGTTAAATATTTGTAGGATAACAATATTTTCTTTTGGATTCCTTGTGGGTGTATTTTGAGAAAAGTAGGGCATGCAGAAAAGCCACTCCAATTGACCTCTAAAGTTATTGTAGGACAAGGGACTTAGGTTGTGCGTATGGTTTTAAGTCTAGTTCAAACTGGTAGCCAGGTACTAAAACAACAAAGGAAATACAGTCATCACTGGTGACTTCTTTGTAAATGGAACAATGAATCCAGTTTGGGGTTTAGATTGCACTTGAAAGAAGTTCTTCGAAGTGTTGAATACTTTCTTCCATATAAATTCAATAGCTTGGAATAAAACCTTTAAAACCCAGATAAAGCCACAGAGTGGATTCAATGCTCCTGACATGAAAGCCATGAGTCATCACTGTTTGTTATGGTTGAGCCTTCTGGCTCCGATACTAGGAGACGAGGTCGTAAGACTCCTCGAGAGTCAGACTCTTTTGAGGAGCGTGAAAGGAAGCGGCTTATTTGCAGAACCAACTGACGAAGACTCCTTTGAGGGTTTTACCGAGGGAATGGAGGAAGAGATGGTTAGCTCAGAGGAGGATGATATGGAATGGACTCGGGTGAGGGAGGATTTGGGTGTCACTGGCAATGATAGCGTGGGAGGCGACTGGCAGGTTGCAGGATCGGACCCGTGGACGGGCTGGAGGGATGGAACGGGATCCACAGCTGGGGATGCTGTGGGGCGTAGTCAAAGGTGTGTTAGTTCTGATGAGGATGATGATGAGGAGGCACCTGGAATTAGGATAGCAGCTGACAGCGATGAGGAGTTATGAACTGGCATAAAATGGGGTTTAGAATCAATGGCTAATTGCGTTGGGCAAGGTAATCTGGACGAACGCTTGGGCTCTTGCTGGGGAATTTCCTGAAGACGGGTGTGATTCGTTTGCTGTATACGTAAGTTACCAAGGACACTGGGCATAGACGGCGGGAGGAACTGTGTGGGCTTTTCCTGTGCAACTTGTGTTTAATCTTGATAGCTTGGACCTCCGTCGTCTTTTTGACGGACATTATTGCCAACTCTGGATTGACGCTGGACTGACTGACTGACTACGACTCTGGACTAACCCTTCTGTGGCTATCGGTGGAACTTGCGGAACCTTAGACGTCTGCGTTTGGCTTTTGACCTCGGACCGGATTGGGACTCTGCTGACCGTCGTTACCCTGATTGATGTGCCTGGACCTGGTTTTCGCCCGTTGCACGGAGGAGCAACAGCCCGAGTTACTTCTGTAGCTCTTGAGTAGCAGAGGGGAATCCGCTGCTGGGTTTTGTGTTCATTTTGACCTTTTGTTAACCAGTTTTTGTTTGTTTAATTGCCAGGCTGAAGTAAGCACCTTTGATTTAATCCGGATTAAACTTCTGTTAAATCCGGTTTATTCTTTTGAACTGTTTAAACTCAAACGAAGTTATTTTTGTTACTTTTCACACTGAAAACAAGTGTTTGCCTAGTCCTTTGTTTTCTACGGGCAATTTTTAGTTCTGTAATCTCAATAAACTGTGTTGTATTCTACTTGGAGCGTTCTGTCCTTGACAGATTGCCCAACGCCCTAAAAAGAAAGTTTTTCTAGTGAGGTTTCCACGTCAAGAAGACGATGGAGGAACTTAAGGCCCGCTTTGACCAGCTGCAGGCTGCATTTTACGCTGCACAAGCAGCACAGCCAGCTAAAGGACATGTAATGACTCCTGAACGTTTTGATGGGTCTCGAAACAAATTGCCCACTTTTTTGGCACAAATTGAACTTTATTTTTCTCAGATTAGCGCACAAGCTTTTCCTACGGACACCAGTAAGGTGGCATTTATTTTGAGTCTGTTGACCGGTCCTGCGGGACAATGGGCCACTAATTTGATTTTGGGAAATGACCCAGTCAAGGACAATTTAGATGATTTCAAGAAATTACTATCTGACACTTTTGGGGATCCCCTCCGTATGGAGAATGCTAGCTGGGCTCTGTATCGGTTAAAACAGGGAAAGGGGTCTGTTTTGGACTATTTAAATAAGTTTAATTCTTTTCGTCATCAACTAGACTGGGGGGAGAACGCGTTTATGCTTTTGTTTATTGCTGGTTTGAATGATTATCTCCAGGATGAATTGGCGCGTTTAGAACCGGCAGAAAACTGGGACGCTTTGGTGGCTAAGGTTTTGCGTTTGGATGCCCGGTTCGAATCTCGCAAACAGTCTAGAGCAATGTATGCGCCATCTGTGTCTGCGCCTAGGGCACCTGTGGCAAAGGGAGAGGAGCCAATGGAACTCGGGGTGTTTAGAAAGTTGTCAACGGCAGAAAAAGACCGTAGAAGGCAATTGGGATTATGTTTATATTGTGGGACTGCTGGGCATTTTGCTAGAAATTGTAATGTTAAACCTTCTCAGCTTTCGGGAAAAGGTCAGCCCTAGTGCGACGTGAGTCCAACGCATTAGGGCTTATAAAGCAGTCACTTGAGGGGAAGAAACATGTTTTTGTACCCATTTCCTTATCTGTTGGGGAAAAAGAACTTTCTTCTACTCTGGCACTGCTGGACTCAGGGGCTACGGTCTCGTATGTGGATGTTGGGTTTGCGAGGAAGCATGGGCTTCCTACAGTACGTAAAGCATGTGATATATGGGTGGAAGGAGTGGACGGGAAACTACTGGAGTCTGGGGTGGTTAATCGTGAAACCTCAGAATTAATGTGGGAGGTACAAGGGGTAACTGGAAAGTTTGTATGGGACATTACACGGTTACCAAGATACAATGTAATCCTGGGAATGGATTGGTTAACTTTAGTAAACCCTCAAGTGGATTGGGTAAAGCGTACTATAGCTTTTAGAAGACAAGGATGTTTTGCTTTAAATTCCTCTCAGATTGACATGGAGGGTGTACCGGCTGAATATAGGGAATTTCAAGATGTGTTTTGTAAGAAGGAAGCGGATAAGTTGCCGCCTCATAGGCCATACGATTGCGCGATTAGGTTAATAGAGGGCGCTAAGTTACCAGCAGGAAGGTTGTACGCTTTAACGGTGCCAGAAAGACAAGCCTTGAGGGAATTTCTTGACGAGAAGGGTTTATTCGCCCATCTAGCTCTCCAACTGCTGCACCTGTGTTCTTTGTGGCTAAAAAGACAGGGAAGCTTAGACTAGTATGCGATTATCGGGTTCTTAATAAGCACACCATTCGTGATAGATACCCGCTACCTTTGATTTCGGAATTATTATCGAGAGTGCAAGGGGCGAAGATCTTTACCAAACTTGATCTACGGGGGGCGTATAACTTGATTAGAATACGGGAAGGTGACGAATGGAAGACGGCATTTAACACATGTTTCGGATGTCACGAGTTCCGTGTGATGCCTTTCGGATTATGCAATGCACCTGCTGTCTTCCAAAGATTCATAAATGATGTATTTAGGGACTTAATTGACCAATTTGTAGTGGTTTATTTGGACGATATATTGATTTTTTCTAAGGATGAAAAGGAACATCAGCAGCATGTGAGGCAGGTATTACTACGTCTACGGGGTAATGGGCTTTTTGCTAAGGCTTCCAAATGTGTATTTCACGTGTCTGAAGTTGAGTTCCTGGGACATGTAGTTTCGGGAAAGGAACTAAAAATGGACCCGCACAAAGTTGACGCGGTCAACTCGTGGCAAGAACTCAAGTCTAAAAAAGATGTACAGCGATTCTTGGGATTCGCTAACTACTATCGAGAGTTCATCCCAAACTTTGCCAAACTTACTGTGCCTTTAACACAACTCTTATGTAAGAAGCAACCGTTTGTGTGGGGACGGGAGGCTCACGATGCGTTTCTACAGTTAAAATCTAGTTTCCAAGCTGACAATATACTAATCCATCCAGACATTGATAAACCGTTCATAGTAGAAGCAGACGCTTCTAGTTATGCGTTGGGGGCTGTATTATCTCAAAGGGATTCATCAGGGACTTTGCGTCCCTGTGGATTTTATTCCAGACAACTAACACCTTTTGAACAAAATTACACCATTTGGGAAAAGGAATTGTTGGCTATCAAGGTGGCGTTTGAGGTGTGGCGGCACTGGTTAGAGGGCGCACGTCATCAAATTGTGGTCAGATCTGACCACAAGAATTTAGAACATTTACAAACTGCCAAGAAATTGAATCAACGCCAGATTCGATGGGCCTTGTTTTTCTCTAGGTTCAACTTTAAGGTTCAGTTTGTGGAGGGAAAGGTAAACCTACGGGCGGATGCATTATCTTGTAAGCCTGAGTTTAAAACTTGCGAGCAGGCAGTGTGTCAGACAGTATTGCCTACTGCCTCTTTATGTGTGGTAGAAAACGAGGCTGGTTTACATGCTCAAATCCTAGAGGCTCAGAAGAACGATAACTGGACTCAAGAGCAACTCATATTACTTTCGGTAGGGACTCGTACGGTGTTGCCTCACTTACAGGACCAGGAGGGGGTATTGGTACGTAATGGGCAAGTTTATGTACCGGCGGGTGCTCTCAGGTTGGAAGTCATTAGGGCACATCATGATGAACCGATGGCTGGGCATTTTGGCAGGTTTAAGACTGTACAACTCATTACTAGAAACTATTGGTGGCCTAAGATGCGACAAGACATTCTCCGTTTTTGTGATAGCTGTGCAGTATGTCAGCAGAGTAAGACGCCTGTCGGGCGCCCTAGGGGATTACTATCTTCCTTGCCCGTTCCTGAGAGACCGTGGCAGATTATTTCCATGGATTTCATTTCTGACTTGCCTAGGTCTGGGGGTTATACATGTATTTGGGTGGTGGTGGATCTATTTTCTAAAATGGCTCATTTTATACCATGTTCAACAATCCCAGCGGCTCCTACATTGGCTTTACTTTTTACCAAGCATATTTTCCGTTTGCATGGGGCTCCTGAGGTTATTATTTCTGATAGAGCTCCTCAATTTGTGTCTCGTTTTTGGAGGCACTTCCATGAGTGTTTGGGAACCAAGTTGAATGTCTCCTCTGCTTTTCACCCACAAACGGATGGACAATTTGAGAGGGTTAATGGGTTGTTGGAGCAGTATTTACGTTGTTTCTGTTTAGAGCAACCAAGTGCTTGGGTAAAATGGTTGTCGGTGGCTGAATTCGCCTATAATAACGCTGTACATACGTCTAGTCAACACACGACATTTGAGTTAACTTATGGCTTTCATCTGCGGGGAGGGGTGGCGCCGTCGACCAATGTGGTTTCCTCTGATCCGGTGTACCGTTCCTCTGAAACGGCTGCCTTACATGATGTTGCTTGTCGTTTGTTATTAGAAGCTAAGGCAGTGCAAAAGACTCAAGCCGACCGCCATAGACAAGCCGGGGAGGAGTTGGAGGAAGGGGATCTGGTTTGGTTATCCTATATTAAACATACTGGGGGAAAGTTTGCGCCACGGTATTTGGGACCTTTCCCTATTGTTAAAAAGATTTCTTCTGTGGCATTTAGATTGCGCTTGCCATCTTCTTTTAAGATCCATCCTGTCTTTCATCGTTCTTTATTGAAGTTGGATACTTCTGGGCGCCATAACACTGTAGCCGAGGAGATCACTGCTGTGTCTTCTCCTTTGGAGGAGGAGGCCTTTGTGAGAGGGGATAGTGTTATGGTTGAGCCTTCTGGCTCCGATACTAGGAGACGAGGTCGTAAGACTCCTCGAGAGTCAGACTCTTTTGAGGAGCGTGAAAGGAAGCGGCTTCGGGACTTATTTGCAGAACCAACTGACAAAGACTCCTTTGAGGGTTTTACCGAGGGAATGGAGGAAGAGATGGTTAGCTCAGAGGAGGATGATATGGAATGGACTCGGGTGAGGGAGGATTTGGGTGTCACTGGCAATGATAGCATGGGAGGCGACTGGCGGGTTGCAGGATCGGACCCGTGGACGGGCTGGAGGGATGGAACGGGATCCACAGCTGGGGATGCTGTGGGGCGTAGTCAAAGGTGTGTTAGTTCTGATGAGGATGATGATGAGGAGGCACCTGGAATTAGGATAGCAGCTGACAGCGATGAGGAGTTATGAACTGGCATAAAATGGGGTTTAGAATCAATGGCTAATTGCGTTGGGCAAGGTAATCTGGACGAACGCTTGGGCTCTTGCTGGGGAATTTCCTGAAGACGGGTGTGATTCGTTTGCTGTATACGTAAGTTACCAAGGACACTGGGCATAGACGGCGGGAGGAACTGTGTGGGCTTTTCCTGTGCAACTTGTGTTTAATCTTGATAGCTTGGACCTCCGTCGTCTTTTTGACGGACATTATTGCCAACTCTGGATTGACGCTGGACTGACTGACTGACTACGACTCTGGACTAACCCTTCTGTGGCTATCGGTGGAACTTGCGGAACCTTAGACGTCTGCGTTTGGCTTTCGACCTCGGACCGGATTGGGACCCCGCTGACCGTCGTTACCCTGATTGATGTGCCTGGACCTGGTTTTCGCCCGTTGCACGGAGGAGCAACAGCCCGAGTTACTTCTATAGCTCTTGAGTAGCAGAGGGGAATCCGCTGCTGGGTTTTGTGTTCATTTTGACCTTTTGTTAACCAGTTTTTGTTTATTTAATTGCCAGGCTGAAGTAAGCACCTTTGATTTAATCCGGATTAAACTTCTGTTAAATCCGGTTTATTCTTTTGAACTGTTTAAACTCAAACGAAGTTATTTTTGTTACTTTTCACACTGAAAACAAGTGTTTGCCTAGTCCTTTGTTTTCTACGGGCAATTTTTAGTTCTGTAATCTCAATAAACTGTGTTGTATTCTACTTGGAGCGTTCTGTCCTTGACACTATTAGTGCCATGTTTCAAAGGAATAATCCTGGTCATAATTTCCATATAAATATTCTGAATTAATAAAACCATATATTTGGTGGTTTTTAAAATCTGGTATAGTAAAGTTGTGAAAAATAGAAACAAAAATATCTCTTCAAATTTATTTTATCTGCATGTTTACTAGTGACTACTGCTGAACAATTAATTTGTGGAGATGTGTGGAGAACAATATTTTCTTTACTTTTGGAGAACTTTTTTTTAATATGTGACTCACCAGGTTAAAGTACTGAGCTGCTGAACTTGCTGACTGAATGGTCGGTGGTTCGAATCCAGGGAGCAGAGTGAGCTCCCGCTCTTAGCTACAGCTTCTGCCAACGTAGCAGTTTGAAAACATGCAAATGTGAATAGATCAATAGGTACTGCTCTGGCAGAAAGGTAATGGCGCTCCATGCAGTCATGCTGGCCACATGATCTTGGCGCATCTACAGACAACGCCGGCTCTTTGGCTTAGAAATGAAGATGAGCACCAATGCCCAGAGTCAGATACGACTGGACTTAATGTCAGGGGAAAACCTTTACCTTTACTATGTGTATTTTATAGAATGTTTTAGATGAATGTGTGTTTTAGCAATGTTATAACCCGCCTTGAGCCATGAGGAGAGGCAGGCAAGAAATAAATAATAATAATAATAATAATAATAATAATAATAATAATAATGAATTGTGAATATTAGAGGTATGCATGCATTTCAAAATTGGGGGAAGGACATTAGAGATAATTTCCAGAAAGCCAGGAGGAATGAAAAATTGGAGTGGCTTCGTTGCGATTGTCCCATTCAGAAAACTCATTTGGAAGTGCATACTTACATTAGTCCAATTGCAGTCACTTTTCTCAATTATCACTTCCCGATAGTTATTTCATTTTTCACAATGTCTACATGAAGCATGATTTTAAAAAAGATTGTTTCTTATGAGTACTGTCATCCTTCCACAGATGTTCTAGAATGAACCATGTTTAAGTCACATTGCAATATATTCCAAAACAAAATAAAGTATGTGTCTTTTAGGGCTGTTGTGTGTTTTCAAGGCTGTATGGCCATGTTCTAGAAGCATTCTCCCCTGACATTTTGCCCACATCTATGGCAGGCATCCTCAGAGGTTGTGAGGTATATGTGTCTTTTAGTTACCCGTTGGCCTTATCCATTCCATCTGGTTTTACTTAGGCAAGGAATACTCAGTAATGTTTTGTCATTGTTGCTTGTGAAATACGATGCATGGTAATCTTTGTAGTTTTCAGAGAGTTTTTTGCCCCTGTTGATCTCAGCCATTCAGTCTCTCCCCTTGCTTGAAGTATTCTCTTGAAGTCTGTTTCTTGCTTCTGCTAGATTGTAAGTAGTTGCTGGAACTACTGCAGAATATTGGAAATTGTCTGGTAAACATTTTTTTGTTTTGAAATACTTTTTAGTTCAAACCTGACCACCGTGGCACTAACCCACTTATAAAATATATATGTACTTCTCATTTATTGGCTCCATTTACGGGCATTTAGTGGACTGGCAATAAGATAAAAAATGCTTTTAGTAGATTACATACACACATTAGATTAGGCACTTGGACTTGACAATTGACTTTGGCTATTATGATGACTGTTTCCATCACTGCAGTGTATCTGCATTTAGTAATCACAAAAAATAGCACTGCATATTTTTGTCCCTGTAACCAGAGTATTTGAGCATTATATACTAGAGTAGTACAAAAAAATCAAGCTTAACATGTTGGTAAAGGTTTTCCGCTGACATTAAGTCTAGTTGTGTCCAACTTTGGAGGTTGGTGCTCATATCCATTTCTAAGCTGAAGAGACAGCATTGTCCATAGACACCTCCACAAGGTCATGTGATCGGCATGACTGCATGGAGTGCTGTTACCTTTCCTCCCAAGTGGTGCCTATTGATCTACTCACGTTTGCATGTTTTCTAACTGCTATGTTGACAGGAACTGGGGCTAATAGCAGGAGCTTGCCCCGCTCCCCAGATTCGAACTGCCAACCTTTTGGTCAGCAAGTTCAGCAGTTCAGCGGTTTAATCCGCTGCACCACCGGTTGGCTCCAAGCTCAACATGACATCCATTCAAATTTTTAAAGGCTGTTATCGTCTTAGAGCCTGTTGCACCCCTAGCCTGCGTAGGCACCTCCAAACCACACTGAAGCCCCAGAATATAGCAAGCAAGCTGTTTATTGAAGATTATATGCAAGCAATAGCAAAATCAAAGTTCAAATTCAAAGTCAATAAAATGGGTTTGAGTCCACAAGAACAAAGTACTTGAAAATCTTGAAGCAAGAATCTATAAAAGTCACTCAAAAAACATAGTCCAAACCAGATATCAAAGTAAGTCGCAAGAAAGGTATCAAGAATTATTCAAACAAGCTATCAAGGATTAATTCCAAGGCATGAGTCAAACTGGAAACACAGGAAACAAGACTAGAATGCAGGATCAAACTCTAGGGTAGTCCAAGGTACAAAGTCAATGCTGGAACACAAGGCAAGGGTCTTGACTAGAATAGAAATCCAAACGGCAAAGTTACTGGAACATTCAACTGGATTCACAGGCAGAAGCGAGGCTAGAACTGGAAGCAAGATAAAAGGCTGCACAGGAACACGGAGAAAATATCTTACCCTCTTGGATTAGCAATGATACCACCTCTGGCTGTGTCAGAGAAAACAACCCTTTATAAGAGAAATTCAAGGTCCCTGGCTGTGAGAAGGTTGCTCATTAGTTTGTTTCAAAAGAAAACTTCTGCTCCTTCGGACATACTCCTTTTATTTCCATTGCTGAGTTATTGTCCTCCTTCTGTCAAGCTCATTATCCCTCTCCACTTTATCAGCTCCCACATCTAAACTAGAATGTCCATCTGGCACCTGGAGATCCGACCTTGACTGCTGGTGAGGAATGTGATTCAAACTGCCTGCTTGCAACCATTCTGTCTCTGGTCCCAGAATCCACTGGGACAAACTCTGGCTGCATCTCAGGCTCTGCCTGCATCTCAGGCCATGTTATATCCCAGCCAGCCATGGCTTCAGCGCCTGATCAGGAGCTGAACTCTGACACAGATGAGGCTTATTATGACTTTTCACCCAGTTCTGAGAACCCTTTGCAGTTCCAGGTGCCTGGAGAAATTAGCCAGGAAGAGCAGTTAAGACTCTTCCTTCCTTTTCTGTGCCAGGTGTTCTCAGCTCGCCTGAGAATGCGGATTTTAATCGAAGAGAATTTCTGAATCATGAGAGGAGCACAAACAAGGCCTTCGTAGAAACCAACGTCTGGCGTCCCGAGGGGATAATGGGTAGAGTTCCCATAGGAAGTTTTTGGGAGTATTGCTCTCCCTATTTTGGATTCAGTTTAGGACCCATAACAGTGTTTTGCTCGGTGGCTTCTTTGCGGTGTCAACGTAGCTCTTCCTTGAGAGAGGTTCTCCATCTCCAGCTCTTGTTTGTTTCCAAGCCAAGTTTATCCAGTTCCAGTTGGGCTGTGCCCAGTACTGGACACAGAATTCCAGGCAAAATTTGACAAAAACAGAATAGAATCATAGAATCATAGAATAATAGAGTAGGAAGAGACCACTTGGGCCATCTAGTCCAACCCCCTGCCATGCAGTAAAATGATAATCAAAGTATTCCTGACAGATGGTCATCCATCCTCGGTTTTAAAGTTTCCAAGGAAGGCTTCACCACACCCGGAGGTAGAATACAAAACGAATGTTAGTTCCCCTGATCTAGATGCTAGTACATCAATGCTCTTGGCCACTACATTACACTGTTGACTCCTGTGGTCTACTGTTATCAAACTGGGTGTCATTCAGTTATACCTATGTATTGCATTTCCCCCCATCTAAATAATTATCCCTGGTGCCAGATGTATATTTCAGTCAGTAGACACTAAGCCACAATGTACTCCTTTAGATTTCATTCAATATTTTTCTGAAGGAAAAAAATTGAGTCAAGTTGTATAACATGTGTCCTATAAAAGTGCATACTATTTTCTCCCACATTAGTAGCTAACAAAGAAACCCATTCACAGTACACATTTATTGTATGATTAACTACTGTAATTCCATCTCCTGACATCCTGGGATAGGCAGGATTTTAGGGATGGCCATTTAGGCTTCTCAGATCACCCTGGTGCCTTACCAAACTACAAAATCCATTATTCCATATGATACAGCCATGACTGCATCCAAGTGGAATAATAGTGCTATATTTGTACAGTGTGAATCGAATCCTGGTATCGGGTGAGGAATGTAGAAACTAGCCTAAAGTATATGGAAATGAGTGGAACTTTTCCATAGTTGCTAGGTTCCTGAAAATAGTATATCACTTCATATAAACAGCACAATTCTGTACACATCTAGTCAAACACAAATCCCATTGAGATCAGTTAGACCAGGCATGGGCAAACTTTGGCACTCTGGATGTTTTGAACTTCAACTCCCACAATTCCTAACAGCCGGCATGGGAATTGAAGTCCAAAATACCCAGAGGGCTGAAGTTTGCCCATGCTTGATTTAGACTTATTCCTGGGTTAGTGTGCATACTATTGCCATCTAACTCTTTCAACAAAAATTGCCTTCCCTGAAAACGTTGTATTGAATTTGATGCTGATAAATTTCAAATAAACATGTATGGGCTGGTGGCCTTAAAGTATTTCTCAATCTGTAATTTCATTTGCATTTTATGAGAAATATTTTACCTTTTTCTAAGATGGGGTAAAATTGTGCTAACTCACTTTGCTCTGCCCTTTGCTCACTGTGAAAATAAGATTATTGTAGACATTCATGAACTCCAAAGTTTGCTATGCATTTGCTATGCATTTTATCTAAATGTACAATTTCTTATTTCACCTTTTGATTTCTGGTTCTCCCCGTGCTTGAGAAAACACTGCACTATTGGTATTGTAGTCTATCATTGAAGAGTGAATATCTCTTTACCATTACTTCTGCCTTCTCATACATCCAAAATAAGGGTTTTTCCACCAGTTGAAACATTTATCTTTGCTTTATCATGCGTTCATTTGAGAACCTCTGTATATAAACTAATCAAAAGTTCAGGAAGCCTTAGAATGTAGCACAACATAGGGGGGGAAAAAATCTAAGAACGTAAAATGAATGAGATACAAGACCTGCAGTGCATTTGGAAACATAGGCCCCTTCCACACATCTGCATAAAGTCCACATTGAACTGGATTATATGGTAATGTGGACTCAGATAATCCAGTTCAAAACAGATATTGTGGATTTATCTGGCTTGATATTCTGGGTTATATGGCTGTGTGAAAGGACCCTTTGTGTTCATATGCAAACAAATATTGCAGCCCACTCACGGATAGAGAGACAAAATGGAACAAGGTCAGAAAGCACTGCCAGTGATTTTAATAGCATTTGTAAATGGTTGAAGAAAAATGAGTCTCTTAGGCTGCCTAATGTATTCTCTCGTCCTCTGCATCATAACTTCTTTGTGCATTGCTCTTCATCCATCAGTTGTATTTAATGTGGAAGCTGACCCTTGATGTGTGGATCTTCTTCTTGAACAATTGGTGTATTAGTATGGATCCAGGTAACTAAATTTGGGTTAAACCTACTCTTAAATAATTTCCCAGTGGCATGGCTGCTATTGGAGCTGAAAATGGACACCACAGCTGTGCATTTCACCGTGTGCTTGGGCCATATATTGCCAGTTCTGACCACCCATTTGTTACCAGATCCACTGCTTGGAGAGTCTCTCCTAAATACCTTTAGACAGCATCTACTTTGAACTGGTACTTTTAAACAAAGAGATTGAAAATGTGCCCCTTTAGTAGTTTTTAAATTCCCCTTCCATCTGGCTATGTTGTTCACAGCTGATGGGAATGGCAGTCCAAAAATAATCTGGAAAGTCCACACATTCCCCACTCTTGTTTGAACAAGAGAAAGCTTGTCTATTTACTGAATACCTTCCTTAGGGAAAACCACCTAACACCAGCTTGGTTTTCTTTTATGTGCTGCTGAAACTTTTTTCTAAAATTTCCCTAGACACTGTATACACCTTGATGATTTTAAACTTTGACTTTTAACTGAGTTATTATCTACAGTTTTCCACATGCTGCTTTGCTTTGTTAATCACCCAGGGATTTCCTGATATAGGATGTACAGAAATATATTAAATACATAATTAATAAATACATTTTGGGATTAAAATGATGAGTTATACTTTAAATTAGAAAAACCCAAGAGAAAAACCTACAGGTCTAACTGCCTGGAGTTCCCAGTACCATTTGGAGTTCATAATGTAGCATTTACTGTGCCCATTAAAGAAATGAAATCAGTAGGAAAATTTATGGTGAGTAGATTGTTACCTTTTTGTGGAATTGGCCAGGGTTAGGTTGTTTTATCTATTATACATTCTAGGTTAAAGAGCATCTATCAGGCAGGAAAAAAAGACACAGGGTAGGAATGAAGAGTCACTTGTTTTAAAATAAACAGTTGAAATTGTGTGTTGCAACTTCAATTTTTTTGCACATAACCCGGGCTTGAATCCTCCCTCTTTAGACCTTTCAAGCCACTCCAGCATCTGTGACATGAATTAGCACAACAGCTGTTGACCTTTTCAACACACAGCACACAGAAGGACCTATCACAATTTCTAGTAGGTCACACAGAGCAGTTTCTTAGATAGCATCAAGAACTGCATTTTAGCAGTAGCTACTGGAGATGTTCTCTGGGCATTTATCATCACTATACAGATCTGAATCCAGCATGCATTGCTACTGAGGCCCATTTTCCCCACATAATAATGAGACAACATTACTTTAGATTCCATATTATCTGAAGAATGTAATGCAATAAGGGATAAAACTAGGCCTCCTTCATAATAAAGTACTTGTCCTCTGTAGATTGTGAATTCCCTTCTTAAATGAGTCTATAACAACCTGACATTACAGGCAAGGAAGGCTAGCTATTTCAGATATCTCACCTAAGTAAAATGACCAATATATGATAAGCATAGCCCATCAACACCACCAGTGTTTTAGATCTTACTCCCCCTTCCAAATGCAATTTAGCTAAGAGATACACAAGGACATCAATAAAATGGAATCAAACAAAAACATTAAAACAATTCAACAGATAAGTGGTTTAAAAACAAAATGCAAAATGTATTGTCGAAGGTTTTCATAGCCGGAATCACTGGGTGTTGTGAATTTTCCGGGCTGTATGGCCATGCTCCTGAACATTCTCTCTTAACATTTCACCCACATCTATGGCAGGCTCCTCAGAGGTTGTGAGGTATATTGGAAAAGTAAGCAAGGGATGTTTATCTATCTGTGGAAGGTCCAGGGTTGGAGAAAGAACTCTTGTCTGTTGGAGGCCAGAGTGAATGTTGTTATTAATGAGTAGCATCAATGGCCTTGCAAGCTTCATTCCTGCCTGGGGGAATCCTTTGTTCGGTGGTGTTAGCTGCCCCTGATTGATTCATGTCTGTAATTCCTCTGTTTTCAGAGCGTTGTCCTTTATTTACTGTTCTGATTTTAGAGTTTGTGAATACTGCTAGCCAGATTTTGTTTATTTTCATGGTTTCCTCCTTTCTGTTGAAATTGTCCACATATTTGTGGATTTCAGTGGCTTCTCTGGGTGAATCTTTGTTTTTACTCTTGTGGTTTGTTCTTGGACTTGCAGCTCTTCTGATGTCTGTGGCAGAGTATCCATTGGCCTGTAGAGCCCAGTTTAGGTGGTTTAGTTCATCTTGGAGGAGGTGGGGTTCGCACTGGCTTCCAACAGCCCAAAATGCACAACAACCCAAAATGCAAAACATTTTTCAGAAGCCAGCTGGAATAAAAGCAAGCTTTCTTTGCCAGCAGAAGGACAGCAAGAGGAGGACTCACGTAGCCTCTCTAATGACCTTATTACATGGAGGAGCACCCCCGCCATGTGTTGTTTTGCCAGAAAGCTCCAGTGTAGCAACGCTTCCCCCATCACGTAGAGGAAATGATACCCAAACCGAACCAAAGTGTTCTGGCTCCATTGGAATGTTCCCATGTTTAGGGGAAAACGTTCAAGGATGCTTCTACCCTGGTTGGGGGTATGGGAAACAATCATTGAAGCAGGCTGGTGTGATGAGGTCCTAAGAAATTCCAGCATCTAGTGGCAGCCACCAGGAAGGCCCTGTGTTGTGCCCCAACCACACATGCTGTGAAATCGATAGAACTGAGAGCAGATTCTGTTCTGAGTATTGCAAGGTTTGGGCAGGTCCATATGCGGAGATACAATTTGGACCTAAGCTCTCCAGATCAGTGACATAGGGCTGAAGATACTGCATTCTTGCTCTGAGTAGCAGAATTTATGGCAAGTTCATCAACCCAATTAATTCAATCTATTTTCCAATTCTTTGTAGAAACTAAACTGACTCATTTGTAGCTGAATACAGTTGTGCAATGAAGTTGGAGAATAATAAATCCCAGGTAATTTATTAGAGTAGTCCTCTGACAATGGGGTTACCAGTTCAAGTCCAGAAGTCCCTGTCACCTTATGAAAACATCTCTAGTTAGTACAGCTTTCACTTAGGGCCCTACTAGACAGGCCCAATATACCTGGATCTGATCCCAGGTTTCTGTTTATTCCAGATTATCTGGACTCATCTTAAAACACAAAACCTGGGATCAGATCCTGGGATATAGGGCCTGTCTGGAAGGGCCCTTAGGCTCTTTCCACACAGCTGTATAAAATCCACATTAAACTGACTGTGGACTCAAATAATCCAGTTCAATGCAGATATTGTGGATTATCTGCCTTGATATTCTGGGTTATATGGCTGTGTGTAAGGGTCCTTAGAGATATTTTCACCCTCCCCCATTGTTTGTAAAAGAAGGGAGACTCTGCCTTGTGTTACTTGTGAGTCATGACACATATTATTTAAAACTTTGCCTGGCTTGGAAACAACTTGTTAAAATTCTAGTACATCCCTGCTAACTCCAAGGACTTCTTCCTATACATTGCACGTAGTAAAGGTTCACATCAAAGGAGACAAATTTGATTTGAAGCCGAACTCCAATTGTGTTGGCAATGCTGGGCTGTATGATTATTCTAAAAGGATAATAATGTGGTTGAGCTGTTGGTGGCTAAACTGAGGAAGTTGTGTCACGTAAGGAAAATGTACAAAAGGAAATGGAATTTAGAGATGAGGCTAGTTAATTACAAGAAAGATAAAAGAAAATTAATTAAAAGAAACAACCCATGAGCCGTTTAAAACATTACTATCTATAGGGCAATTGCCACTAATTGGTTACTTTTTTTGAAAAAAATCCAAGACTAACTTGATTTATTCAAGGATGCTGTCTTGCAGTTCATTACAATATTTCATTGAACTTGCAAGCCTACAATACTTCAAACATAATGGACCTTATTCTTAAGGCGTTGTAGTGGAAAAGTAATCATGGATCCCCTTCAAATGTCTGTGGAATATCGACAATATGTGCTTTATCAGTGTGAATTTGAAATCTAGGCAAATGAAAATTGTGTAATCAAGTGCATTAGAGCCCCAGGGAGCTATCCACCAAGCTTTGCCACCCCATGCAAACGCCATAAAAATGGATGGGCACTACGTGAGATGATTGTTGACAGAGGCACTACAGGAGGTCTTGTTTTTAGGTTTAGAAACAATGGAGTCCTAGGAGGAGGACCTATTTCAAACTATATTGAATAAAATAATGGATGTATTACTGGAAAGATTTCACATTATAGCTGTTTCAAACTGGGGTGGGAAACTGTAGCCCTCCATATGTATATAAAAAGCCATGATTCTCCAGACCTACATATACTTTGATTTGTGTCATTGGTTAGTATTTGAATCTTACGTTTTTTTGCATGGCTGCCCCTCCAGTTTCTTAATATCACTTTGTTTATATGAATCTTACGAAATAGATATGACAAACGAATTACAAAGGTTTGCACAGCCCTAATGTCTATAATTGTTCAGTCCTATGCACGCCCACAGTAAACTAAGTACTTCTGAGTTCAGTAAAATAAAAGTCCAGTAAAACTTCAGTAGGTCAGTAAGTCTCCATTAAATCACTGCTAGAGTGTATAGAGTGGCAGCATAAATATTCCTTCTGAAGAGTTTCATCATCATTTGATCTTGATCCAGAGCTTCATATAGCTGGTTCAATAAGTGTTTGATCCAGATTTAGCCTGGTTTTTGAGAGGCACTTTCTTGGGTGGTGCTCTTTGAATGGTTTCCTTCTCAAAGGTGTGAAAACTGCCTATTTTGTGTAGTCTGCCACTTGTATAAAGCATAATAAATCCTATGTCATGGAGAAATAGTACAACAACTGGAACATTTTCAAGCCATTTGGATAAAACACCCCCAGAAGTATAGGCACCAAAATATAGGCTGGGTTTCCCTTGAGATAAATCCAACTTTTAAGCATGAATTAAATGTGATATTTTATTGATTGAGAAACACCAATCTGATCAAGGAGAGAGGGGACAATGAGGAAGAACTGGAGAGGCAGTGATTTTCCTCTAATTTTTGATATGCTATCCAATGTGATGTTTATCAGTAGCTTTATTATTTGTTCTGTAGTTTATGTATTCATATGACTTCATAGGCTGTTCTGTAACACAGAAATCCCAAGACAGCTCACACAATAAAAGAAGTTCAAAAGAACAAAATAAAACAAGACTACAATAAATATCATGCAACACTGAGACAATGGTGAATTACGATTATAAAACTAAACACAGATCAAAAATGGAGGAGATGATAAAAGGGCTAAGAATCACATTGCAAAGCTTTGTTAGGATTTAAAAGTACTGTGATGAACCATGGGCCTTGTAGTCCTGCTCAGGACATTGTAATCCCTGATGAAGATGAAAACTTGGGTTTTTTACCTTCCCAGTCTGAACTGGATTCCTCTCAGCCAGATCTTTCCCAGGCAGATCTGGAAACCTTGCACCTGCAAGAAAGTTGTGCCCCAGAAGTATGTCAAACAACCCCAGAGCCTACTTCTCCCGTGTTCTTGCGCCGGGAGTTTTGTAAACAACAGAGAAGTTTGGATTCAGCTTCGCGCAGGAGTGCGAGGATAGCAGCTAAGAATGTTGCCAATTAACATTGGTTCTCGTGAGAATCTTTAAGGAGTTTAACATCTGGTCTCAGAGTTTAGCTTTCGTTTCTGATTCCCAGAGAACCGCTTTGGTGAGAAAGTTGGACTCTATATAGGTGTTTTGCCCGCGTAGCAACTTCGCGGAGTCAATTCGTCAGCCTGCGGAGCGAGTTGTGTTTGGACAGCGCGCTCCGATTCAAGCCTCGCTTCAGCTCAAGCCTTGCCTTGCTATCCAGCCTTCGCCTTGCTTCCCAGCCTTGTTTACCTACGGACTTTGCCTTGTTTCCCAGGACTAATCCTTGCCTTGTTTCACGGATTTTACCAAGTTATTCCACGGACCTTGTTCTTGTTCTTAGTTACCTTGTTCCACGTTCAAGCCTTGTTTCAAGTATCAAGTTATTTCCTAGCCACGTTCAAGTTTCATGGACTAAAGGACCTTGTCATCTCCCCTCACTTTGCTTGGCAAAGTGAGTGTTTCGGTTATTGGATTACAACTTTGGACCTTAATATTTCTTATTGGACATTGCTTTTTTGGACTAATTCTGACCTTTCCTGAAGGGTCTAATTCTGGACTATTTTCTACACTTGTTTTTATTAACTTTATATATTCCATCAATAAAGATATTAGTTAGATTCCGGCCTCTGTGTATGGTTATTGGTGCCTCTGCCGCCTGGGTCGTGACAGTTTGACTCCGCCACCCATAAGCACCAACTAACCGAGGCCAGGATGTCTACCGGAGCCGCGCCGGCTGGACAGCCGCTCAGCTACACCATCAGCAAGGACGAAGTGGACCGCATCCGTGACAGACTCAACGCGCAGGATGGGGAAATAAAAGGGTTGAGGGAGCGCGGAGTTCGCCTCCCGGCCATGGCGTTGCCTACCAAGTTTTCTGGAGAAGCTGCTAAGGTTCATGTTTTCCGCCGCCAATGTCAAGCTTATCTAGAGGCCCGTGATGCCGAGTTTCCCCAAGAAGACATCAAGGTGGCGTGGGTCTACAGTCTTCTAGATGGACCAGCGGCTAGCTGGGCGACGGCCCTGTTTGATCAAGCCTCCCCCCACCTAAATTCAGCACAACGCTTCTTGGATCACCTTAAGGAGACCTGGGGAATCGAGGACAATTTGGAGGCAGCCGGTCACAAACTCCGGCGCCTCCTTCAAGGAGACAGACCCATGTCTCAGTACATAGCCGAGTTCCGCGTGCTGGCCCACAACACCGGCTGGAACGATGTAGCCCTCAGAGGACAATTTCGGGAGGGTCTCAACATTGAAATGCTGGAAGAAATCTCCAAGGTGGATCCTCCCCAGACCCTCGAGGCACTCATTGATCAATGTTTACGGGCTGAAGTCATGATTGCCAACAGGAAACAATGGGTTCGAGGCCAGGGCGGTAGAGCCGGGGCAAAACCCCCCGCTCCCGCCAGTGTTCAGCCACGTCCGGTGTGGAGACCCCCGCCGCCAACCCCATACCCCAGAGGAGGCGAGGAGGTGCCGATGCAGTTGGGCAATGTGCGTCCCAGACTAGATGCCGCCGAGAAGGCCCGTCGTCAACGCTTGAACCTCTGCTGGTACTGCGGGAACGGGGGCCACTTCGCCAGAGAGTGCCCAGCCAAAGGGAAGCCTGCCGCCCGTCTTGCGGCGGCGTCCTCCACGGAGTCGAAGGCGTCTGAGCCGACTGGCACACAGCCGGCGGGGGAAGCCAACGACCGGGTGTAGAGAGGCTCGCCAACCCGGTCAAAAAATCCATCCAAGAGCCGCCAACCGGGGTCCTGTTCCTTCTCGTGGTCACATTATGGTCAGCAAAAAGGGGACCCGTCATGATCCACGCCATGATAGACTCTGGAGCTACCAACAATTTCATCGATAGAGAGTATGCCGACTCTCTGGGATTACAATATCATGATTTCAAGAATGCCCGTGTGGTGCAAGCCATAGACGGCCGTCCCCTCAAGACGGGCCCCGTAAGCCAGTGGTCGGAACCCACCAGGATGTGGATAAGGGAACATATGGAAGAGATTTCCTTCTTTGTTACCGAGGTTCCCCATTTCCCTGTGATTTTGGGAATTCCATGGCTGACACTCCACGACCCTAACATCTCCTGGTCCAACAGAGAACTGCAGTTTGCTTCACCGTACTGCCAAAACCATTGCCTCGTAGCCAAGGTATGCCATGCCACAGACTCCGAGCCCATCATCACCTTGCCAAAGAAGTACTCCGAGTATTGGGATGTATTCAATGAGAAAGAAGCCGAAAAATTACCCCCACATAGACCTTATGACTGTGCCATTGACTTGGTGGAGGGGGCCCCGATCCCGCGAGGGCATCTCTACTCCCTGACTGAACCAGAGCAAGAAGCTCTCAGGGAATTCTTAGAGACAAACCTTCGCAAGGGGTTCATCAGACCCTCTCAATCCCCAGCCGCCTCCCCAGTGATGTTTGTGAAGAAGAAGTCAGGGGAATTACGCTTGGTGGTGGACTACAGAGCATTGAACAATATCACCAAGCGGAACAGCTATCCCCTGCCCTTAATCTCGGATCTACTGGACCGACTTCGAGGAGCCAAGGTCTACACCAAGCTGGATCTTCGGGGGGCTTATAATCTAGTTCGCATCAGAGAAGGGGACGAGTGGAAGACCGCCTTCCAGACTAAATTCGGATTATTCGAGTCCCGAGTTATGAATTTCGGTTTATGCGGAGCTCCCGCAACGTTCCAGCATTTTGTCAACGACATTTTTCAGGACTATCTAGACAGATTCTTGATAATCTACTTGGACGATTTTTTGGTGTTTTCCAGATCACAATCAGAACATGAGAACCACGTCAAAATGGTGTTGCAACGACTGCGGGATCATGGACTTTATGCCAAGCTAGAAAAATGCGCTTTTGATCTACAAGAGGTAGATTTCCTTGGCTACCGCATCTCGCCTCTAGGGCTTTCCATGGATCCAGCCAAAGTTTCAGCAGTATTGGAATGGCGGGCGCCAACTAACAAATCAGAGGCAGCAACGTTGGGCTTTATTCTTTGAACGTTTCAACTTCCAGATTCATTATGTGACCCCAGCTCAAACCAAGCAAGCAGACGCCCTGTCACGTAAACCGGAATACGCTGCAGGACGCAAGGAGACCTTTGAATCCCAACTGCTACAACCTGAGAACTTTGCCACGCTCACAGTGGGGAACACCAAATCCAGTCCCATTGGTTCAACTTCCCCTACTCCAGGACCCATCTGTGCTCAAGAAATCAGGGCTAGTCAGCAGGCAGATGCCTGGGCGCAGGACCAACTTCGCCAAGGTCTGCATTTTCCCTTTTCGCTTAAAGATGGGCTGCTCTGCTATAGAAATCATGTTTATATCCCACCCGGACCGGGCAGGGAAAAAGCGCTTCGTCTGTGTCATGACTGCAAACCAGCAGGACACTTCGGACTATTTAAAACCATGCATTTGATCCTAAGAGATTTTTGGTGGCCCAAGATCCGCAAGGATGTGGAAAAATATGTCAACACCTGCCCAGTATGCCAGCGCTCCAAGATACGAAGGGAGAAGCCCTCAGGGCTTTTGCACCCCCTTCCTACCCCATCTCGCCCATGGGAAATAATTTCCGCGGATTTCATCACTGACCTACCACCTTCCTGTGGATTCACCACGATCCTAGTGGTGGTGGACCTATTCACCAAGTTAGCCCATTTCATTCCCTGCGAAGGCCTCCCCACGGCCAAAGAAACTGCGGATCTATTTCTTCAGCATGTTTTCAGACTACATGGATTGCCCAAGAGTTTAGTCACAGACCGTGGATCTCAATTCACCTCTCGTTTTTGGAAGGCACTACAAAAACTATTGGGCATAGACTCTCGCTTATCTTCAGCTCATCATCCCCAAACAGATGGGCAAACGGAACGCACCAATGCCACTTTGGAGCAGTATCTTCGCTGTTATGTAAACTACCAACAGGACAATTGGGCTTCTCTGTTACCACTGTCTGAGTTTGCCTACAATAATGGAGTTCAAGCTTCTACAAAAGAAACGCCGTTCTTTGCAAATTACGGTTTCCATCCACGTTTCTTTCCCCCTGTCATTGAAACTTCAGAAGTTCCCGCAGCAGAGGATTGGCTGCAGGAACTCACAGCGGTGCAACAACTTTTGCTCCAGCAACTGGACCAAGCCAAGGAGGACTATAAACGCCACGCTGACAAACACCGCCAGCCGGGCCCCGAAATCAAGGTAGGAGATCGGGTTTTCCTGTCCACTCGCTTTCTGCCCTCCCACCGCCCATGCCGGAAGTTAGATGCCCGCTTCATTGGCCCCTATCCAGTGGTGGCGCAATTAAACCCCGTGACTTTCAAACTCCAACTTCCGCGTTCAATGCGCATTCACCCAGTGTTTCACCGTTCCCTGCTCCTACCGGCGGATGGTGTGCGTCCTGATACAGACCAACCGGCCCCCCCTCCTGTTTTGATGAATGGGGAGGAGGAGTTCGAGGTTGAGGACATTTTGGATTCTCGCTTTCATCGCCGCCGCCTACAATATCTCATTGACTGGGTGGGTTTTGGGCCTGAGGAACGTTCTTGGGAAGACGCCTCCACAGTCCATGCTCCTGATCTAACCCGTCGCTTCCATCTGACCTATCCCACCAAACCGCGACCTCGCGCCTCGGGGAGAGGACCCCAGTTTGGGAGGGGCCCTGAGGAGGGGGATAGTGTGATGAACCATGGGCCTTGTAGTCCTGCTCAGGACATTGTAATCCCTGATGAAGATGAAAACTTGGGTTTTTTACCTTCCCAGTCTGAACTGGATTCCTCTCAGCCAGATCTTTCCCAGGCAGATCTGGAAACCTTGCACCTGCAAGAAAGTTGTGCCCCAGAAGTATGTCAAACAACCCCAGAGCCTACTTCTCCCGTGTTCTTGCGCCGGGAGTTTTGTAAACAACAGAGAAGTTTGGATTCAGCTTCGCGCAGGAGTGCGAGGATAGCAGCTAAGAATGTTGCCAATTAACATTGGTTCTCGTGAGAATCTTTAAGGAGTTTAACATCTGGTCTCAGAGTTTAGCTTTCGTTTCTGATTCCCAGAGAACCGCTTTGGTGAGAAAGTTGGACTCTATATAGGTGTTTTGCCCGCGTAGCAACTTCGCGGAGTCAATTCGTCAGCCTGCGGAGCGAGTTGTGTTTGGACAGCGCGCTCCGATTCAAGCCTCGCTTCAGCTCAAGCCTTGCCTTGCTATCCAGCCTTCGCCTTGCTTCCCAGCCTTGTTTACCTACGGACTTTGCCTTGTTTCCCAGGACTAATCCTTGCCTTGTTTCACGGATTTTACCAAGTTATTCCACGGACCTTGTTCTTGTTCTTAGTTACCTTGTTCCACGTTCAAGCCTTGTTTCAAGTATCAAGTTATTTCCTAGCCACGTTCAAGTTTCATGGACTAAAGGACCTTGTCATCTCCCCTCACTTTGCTTGGCAAAGTGAGTGTTTCGGTTATTGGATTACAACTTTGGACCTTAATATTTCTTATTGGACATTGCTTTTTTGGACTAATTCTGACCTTTCCTGAAGGGTCTAATTCTGGACTATTTTCTACACTTGTTTTTATTAACTTTATATATTCCATCAATAAAGATATTAGTTAGATTCCGGCCTCTGTGTATGGTTATTGGTGCCTCTGCCGCCTGGGTCGTGACAAGTACAGAGAAAAATAAAACAAATTCATTATAACATTTTTTGAAATGGTGCAGAACATATTAAATTTGGACCTTTGGAAAAAAAATGTTGATTTGCAATTCCTACAGTTCCAAATACAACAAGGATTTGGGATTTTAGGAATTCCGAAAAGTGTCAAAAACACCATTTGAAAAGTCATATCATAAACTGAATGTCAGTGCCAAAAAAATCCTTTCAGTAATAGCTATGTGCTGCCCATCACTTGGACAGGGCACCTGAAATATAAGAAAGGACTGACAGTCGCATATGAGAAGATCGGACTTCATAGTCCCTAGCTATGAAGGGTCTTAAAAGACTAAGATCAAAATTCTGAATGGAAGTCAAAAACCAGATGAAGTGCCCTTCAACTCTTTTGAGAAGGCTGGATTGGTTATTTTTATAAAACAAATTCATAGTTTAGGCTGATTTGTTACCTAGTGTACCATTCTTTTGCTGAAAACCAATAAATAAATAATACGTAAAGACAGAAAAGAAAGAAAAAACAAAGGAAAATAATAGAATTGAACAGGAGCAAAAAAGAGTGAATATTTATATCAATTATTCTCTGTGTGTGTATGTATTCAAGTGTAGGCTTATCACCACAAATGTGCTATTGTTCGTTCAAAAACTTTAAAAATGAAAGCATATTTAACTCAATTTTCATATTAATTGCTGAATGTTTTTCTGTATGAACCCACCCAAACCAAAAACCAGTAGCCAACCAGATCAATGATACAATATAAACATTGCAATATGCAGATGTATTTCCAGAGATTTATTCATAATGCTAGCTGTCTGTATCTGTGAATAAGGGTACCTGTATAGCCCCCCATATACTGGCTAATGTTGCCACCATAACTATATCAAGAGATGTTGGAATATGCCATTGTGCAACATCTGGAGAGCAAAAACTCTTCTACCTGTGTGTGGTTCTCAACCTGGGAGGCCCAGATGTTTTTGTCCTACAACTCCCAGGAATCCCAGCCAGTTTACCACTGGTGTAGAGAATACAAAGCATTCCAGTAAGAATATATACTCTCTTAAAAATGAGACGGGGGTGCCCCATTATTTAATTTGAGTTGGGGAATGATAAAAGACAGCTTCACAGACCTAGAATTTTAGAGTTCAAAAATGTCATGCAGGCCAATGGTTGTACTAATTTCATACACCTCTCCCTTCACATTAAACTGAAAATTGCAAAGTGTTTGTTTCCACAATAGGAGTTTTACAAGAAAGGGGGACTGTAGGAGTGGACCAACTGAGTCTATCATAATTAGAGTTCCTATTTACTCATTAATATACTGGTGAGAATTAGACAGTTTGAACACAATAGGCTTCCACAAAAGATATAGACTATGTAATTGGAATTTGCTGCTTAAATGTGGGATAAGAATTTTGTATAAAAATGCAGCACTGCAGGAGGAGAGATAAAACATAGCTTCTCTATTTTTATATGAGCGAAAAAAGGGTACTGTCTTATTTTCTTCATAGCATGAAATGTCTTTTTGCAGCACAAGAGGAAGGGAGGATGAAAACACCATCCATTAATCAGTATGTATGATGTGTGTCCATATTTGCAAAGTATTTATGAAATAATAATTACGAGATAACTAGTTATATAATCAACATAACAGGTCATGTAAAGGGCATTCTATTATTTGAGGGTTGAAAGGGGCATGCATGCGTGAGTTCTGCATCAATAAAACACTGCCTGGAAACCAATGTTGGGAAGGTATTGCCATTTCTAAGCATTGAGAAAATATCCAAAACAGAATGGTTCTGCCCTCCATGTATTGCAATTGCCAACCTCAAGGAGTTATGTACCCCAAACAAATAGCCAATGCAGACAGGCTAGAACAGTATTGAGTACTATGGGAGTGGAAGGAGGAGTCGAGCTAGTCCATCAGCCTTAATGAGATGGTCACAAAGTTTATCATAGGGATGGGCACTTACAGCATTTTAAAATGCATACCTCATAACAGCTATTCTGTCTAGTGACTATGGGAGTTGTAGGAGAAAAATATTTAAAAAGCCACCACTGCCCACCCTTGGTTTATCAACGTCATTAATCAGGGGAGGGTGATAGTCTTTGCCCTAGCAAATATTTTGCTTATCATTTTCCTAGCATGCTAGAAGCTGTAACCTAAAGCATCTGGGGTGACAACTTGGTCTCATTCATATGTTGAAGAAAAATGTGTCAACTCTGTTGGAGAACTATTACAAAGCTTGTTGGGAAACAGTCTAGAAAACTTAGACTCAAATCTCTATTTCTCAAGGGTGATCTTAGTCTAGAAACCCCTGCATTAGTTCCTTGTATATTAAAAGAATTCAACATAAGGCAGTTTTCAGTGAAATAGTGAACCTGCTCCGTATACTACAACTATTAACTGGAGATGGGACTTTTTATGGTTGAATTCTATTCTGTGAAAATGATTAGTAATTGCTAGATATTAAATGGATTCCTGCATGAAGAAAACAAGTTTGTCATGAAAGAACTAGACTAGAACGTTTCTCCTTGATATCTTGTTTTAAATCAGCAGTTTTAAGCATGAATTTTAAACCTGTGTCTTATATTTAATTTCTGTTCTGTGAATTTTAATATGTATTTTATAGAAATATGTTTTAATATGTATCTTTCATAGAAATACATTTCAATATGTTTATTTATATAATTTTTACAATGTTTATGTTGTTAATTATGCTGTAACTTGCCTCAAGCCACAAGAAGAGGCGTATAAGAAATAAAATACTACTACTACTACTACTACTACTAATAATAATAATAATAATAAGTATGATTTTTTAAGGTTTCTTTTTCTCTTTTGTTTTGAAGTATCAAGTTTGCTCCCACTTCCTATCTGAACTGTTTTAGTTCCAGTATATGGTCAACCTATGACCAGCAAAAACTAGATCCTTGTTTCAACTACATAATGTGATTCTTCAGAGGGATGAGAGAAATGATGTTAAACATATTATATTAATGAAATGTCCTTGATAGTTTCTGTAATAGGGTCTATTTGCCTAAATTACATGCTCCACATGAACTCAGTGCCAATTGCAGTAGGACCACCAAGAAGAAGATTGTATTTTGGGAATGACTCACCTTGCACACAGCCATTCCCTCTTAGTATCAGCCATCATGAAAAAGCTCTTTCCCTACAAACCAAAACTCAACCAAAACTCAAGAGACCAGTTTTCACTCTTTCTGTGTCTGAATTTCCAGTTTTATGTGTCGAACTGAGTAATGCTATGGATTTTGAACATTTTTTGCCAAATGATAGTCAACACACTCATTCTACATCAGAATAAAAATATGAGCATTTCAAATCTAGTAAAATTACCATCAATGAGTTGGGTACTATTCCATTATCCAGGCAAAGACCACTAGGGGTACTAGAGAGAGAAAGATAGTCCATTTTATGAGGGGGGGGGGAATTGAAGGAGGAAAACAATTTCCCCTGTTTTCACTGGTTATGCCCCCTCCCCACCTCCCTTATCATAAATGGGGACATGGGTGGGGGGAATAACAGGAAAACATGGAAAAATAGTTTACTCTTTCAACCTACCCTACCCTCCATAAAGTCCTTCTCTCTATAGTGCCCCCTAATGGCCTCCACTCGGATAATGGAACAGTATCATGAATTGCTTTGGGAATTGAGAACAGCAGTAAAAAAAAAGTAAATCACACTGTGACCTGAATGTTGTTTTTCATTATATGGCAAGAAAAATCTTCTCAGTGATGTCAATTTTCAAATGACTTTTTGGACCCAAATCTTAAGTAAGTTGTTGTGGTTGTACTGGAACTTTAGGAGTCATTTACCAAGTGCAAAATGCCTGGCAGTTAAATAATTATTAACAGAGGAATTATATTTGAGTATTGCAAGAGAGTTCACAATTCTTTAACACAAAAACTCACTCATGATACTACCATGCTTTCTGCATTTCAGTAATATAGTTTAGTTTAGTGGATATGTTATTTTTATGTCGTTACTATTAAGCAATTAGGAGTGAGAAATAGTTGCCAATCTCCTTCAGATCACCTGGGATTACACCAACAGATTTTGATATCCTGTCTGCATAACCATTGTCTGGGACAAAAAAGATGTGGCCAGCAAATCCCAGAAGTCATAACCAATAGTGAGGAATGCATGATTCCTACCTCTGTTATAGAATAAAAAAAATAAAAGATTCAATTTAAAGTAAAATCATGTCTCAGGCATCTACCAAGTGGTTGTTGCAGTTTCTGATCTATGGGTGTCGTACTTAAAAATGCTGTGTGAAGAGAAACTGGAAAATAGGGCAAGAATGGAATTGTAATTGAATAATCCACAGGGAGGACCATGGAAGAGCAACACAGAGATTTAAATGGTAGTGTAATAAGAAACAAACTTGTAGGGCCAACATGTCGACGAGAGGGCTTCTAATTAAAAACTCCTTGCTGAAACATAACAGGTCATCTCCATTAATCACCTGGCCAGCTGAAGCAGCTCCTGAATCTGCAAAGAACTCTTAGGGAATTAATCATATTATAAGAATACACATAGCAATGTTTAAAAGCTGCAGAAGGGTTCTAAGATGTTGCACAGAACAAAAGGTCTGTAGCACGTTCCTTAGCTCTGTATCTGGAAGAGCTTCATGGCTAAAGCTGATGTTCTTCAAAACTGCTGTTGATTCTTCAGAGCTGCATATTGGGACAGCATACACTGCAACAATTTCTTAGGCAATTTCAGAAAATGGGAATCTCTTCTGTGTTTACACTTTTGGAACTAAAAGTTGTGTTTTTCTAGGCAAATATGATTTAGAGGGCACATGGTAGAATAAAATCAGCTTGTGGCAACTTCAGCACCTGCACATGTTTCACTTGATTGATGAGCATATAGACCAGTGGTTCCTAAATTTTGTTCCTCCAGGCATTTTGGGTTTCAACTTCCAGAAACCTTGCCTGAATTGGTTGACAGTAAGTTATTCTGGGAGCTGAAGTCTAAAACACCTGGACTACCAACTTTAGGAACCACCATTATATTTGAAATGCTATAAGTGCTCTGCCAAACATGTTAGTTCTCTGTTATATTTTATTCATAGAAGCAAGTGATCTCAAGATGCTTCAATTATCAAGGATCAACAATCCATGTCTGAAGTGGCCAACAGAGTTGGGTCATCAAACTTCCCTGACAGAAATGACACTTATAATATGAAAGAGGAATGTAAGAGTGACTCATATTTGTGGAGTAATATTACATAGATGTATGTTTTGGTAGTCTCCTTCTGAGTTACAGAAATGGTGAACATTCTAAAACTATGAATTTCCCTTCTCTTTTCCATTATAATCTAAGGAGTAATCTTAATTGATGGTTCCCAGACTGCAATACAGATAGCTGATTCAATAGGTAAATGGGATTTCTTTATCCAGGCTGAGGAGTCAGCCCTGGCAGGAGCTCAGCTCTCTTGTAAGAGCAGTGTGCATGCTAACATCTCAAGGCCAAACTATAGATAATAGACTAAACTAATGATGAGTGATGACCATTAACAAGATCTCTATCTCATTAAAACATCACTAATCCAATAAAGCTGCCTGTAAGGTAACTGAGGTAGCTCTGAGCTAAAGACCGAAGAAATAATCATTTCTGAGAGCTTGCCAATACTATTTAATCTTTTTTCTAGTATTGTTCCTATTCCAAAATACAAAAATAAAATACCCACCCTAACAAGGAGACAACTCTGCATTTTACAGCCCTTTATAAGGCACAGTTCTTATTAAAATGCATCAGATTTACAGAAAGCATCTGATTTGTAATAGCATTTCATAACTCTGCGGTTTTCTGGCATTGTATATTTCTGCCGCTTCTGTGACTGTTCAGAAAGTACTATTATTATTATTATTATTATTATTATTATTATTATTATTATTATTATTATTATTTATACCACACTTTTTCTCTCCACAAAGGAGACTCAAAGGGGCATTTTATTCCACCAATACAGATCGCCTGACCAACCAGCCATTCTTTATTATGGTGCACCTTCAAGTCATTTCCTACTTCTTGTGATCTAGACTGAACCTATCATGGGTTTTCTGGACCTGAGAATTTGTGACTCCTCCAAGATCACCCAGTGGGTTTCCACTGCCAAGCAGGAAATTGAAATCTGATCTCCAGAGTTGTAGTCTGATGCTATACTATGCTGGCTTTCTTCACACATACACCATCACACAAGACTCAGATGGCAATGGTTTCAATTCTACGTAGAGCATTTTTTGAAGGAAACTCTGGAATACCATGAAACTGATTTCTGAATAAACATGCATGGGTTGCATTGTGAAGAATTATTTTGTAAAATGTGTATGTGTTTGTTGGGGAAGCATTAAGAGAAAATCCTTATTGGTTGCTTCTGCTAGTGAAACACATTAGAAAAACCTCAGGGTGGCTTTGTTAAGCTGTAGCTTTTCCTCCTTACCCACAGGCATTTGTTTGTTGGAGCCTGTATAACCTACGTTTTGATTCATTGCTTCCCCAAGGCTGATTAAAATAATCAAAATCCAGAATAAATTTATAAAAGGACCATTTTAAATATTGTGGTAAGAAAATGCCACAGAACAAAGGACAGCAAACAAATCCTCAGAGTTTTATGAGAGAGGCTAAGGCGCTCCTAGTTCTTTGTAACAAATGTGGAGGATGTGTTGTTTAGATGTCATTGAAGTGTAACTTTCATAATTCCTATCCAGGATAGATAATGACAGAAAGGGATGATAGCATTTGTAATTAACAACATCTGAAGGTCCACTGTAATGCAGTCAAAATACACCCAAGGTCAAATGGACAAGTAGGAAAGACATGAATCTCTCTCAAGGAGTTCCATCATTTTCACTCCACTAGTGGAGTTTCTGAGGAAGATATTCATATTTAAATAGGTTCATATTAGATAATGAAATCCACATACCCTGATTCTTTACTATTATGCCATTTTCTCACCAAATTCTTGTATTGATTCAGAATTTGGAAATGTTATTTGTTGGACAATGTGGTGGCTGGTTGATCCTGGCCGTAACTTTCCCAGGCTCTATATGTCTGGAACAGCAAACCTTTAATGTCAGTGGTCAGATATTTCTCCATGATGCCTTGGTGCTCTTAAAACAGATGTCCTTAACATTCTTAAGACAAATCCCAGTGGAATGGTTAACTACTCCCCACCTTGTCTTGATAGAATTCAAGTCCCCGTGATATCTCTAACATAGGGTAGAGAAAATATCATTCATGGCTGCATGTGACCTGTAGAGACCTGTTTCATGGACACCAAAAGTTCTGTAAAAATCCTTAAAGCCACCAAAAAGTGTCCAAAGAACACACACACAAATCCTTCACCCAAGCTTTCACAAAAAATAACTTTTTGGGTCTCCTTGCCTTGCATTGTCATACGCTATTCTGTACAAAAAATGTATCGCAAAATTTACAAACTTTTGTGCAGCATGAGCCAGAATAACAGCATTTTCTGTACAGAAAACAGAATGTTCCTGAGGAATAGAATACTGATTGCCAGCTTTTACTTTCCTGTGGGGTTGGATTGACTTGGACTATCAATTTTTATCCTAATTACCTTTGAGGTACCAATCCCACCTGATCTTAGAAACTTAACAGGATCATGCATGGAATGAAGTCACCATATTTCAACAAGTGACTTGAAGGCACACACACACACATGAACATTTAGCTTAATTGATATATGACTTTTAAACACTACCGTATTTACCTTTTACTACAAAATTCTGTCCAAATAGAGAATGAATTAATTTCCTTCTTCTGAAAACCACTTCAATTTTATGACCCTTTGAAAAAGGGGCAGCAGCTCAAGCATTGGAAGATATTTCTTGCACATCCTTGGCATTTATATCCTTGGTGGCTCTAATCCAGAGAAAATTGCAGCCACATGAAGTTAAATACACTTTGGTACCTTACTTCGTACAGATTTGTATGTGTGTCCATGTGCATAGGGGTTAACAGGAATAAATGTGAGTTGCATAGTTGTGTGAATCAAATAATTAATGAGATCATAATAGATGAGGTGAGTAATTTTAACTTTTTCCTACCCTTTAACAATGCCCAGGAAAAATTTACTTTTCTTGGGCATTGCTTTTGAACTAACATTGTCTTTGGAGAGACTCCTCCATTCCAATTGGTACCAAATGCTGGCTTTAGAAGAAGGATTTCCTTAGGATCACAGCATGAAAGCATCTTCTCTTAGTAATGATTCAGCCTGTTCAATCAATGAAAAAAATGTTTCAATATCCATGAAATTTGGTGGTGTGGAAAATTGTTTCTAAAGTGTTTCTGAAATTGAATGAGATCTGTACCATAACTATAAAAAGTTAACTACTTTTTGGTACTTTTCGTTGAGTAATTCATTGAGCCAGTGGGGAAACTTCAGGGGCATCTTTCTCCCTCATTGTTAGATCTATAGGCATGAAACTGGTGATTATTATTGAACACATTTACCCCCTTTAGGCCATGAAGTTTCAGAACATTTCACACAGTCATGAATTTTTGGGGAATTTTCAAAGTTTTTACAAACAACATTTTAAAAAATAAACTACAAGATAATAGGGGATCATTCTCCCCAAGTTTCAGAAATATTCATACATCTACTGATTTTTGGGAATTCTTTAAAGTTTTGACAAAAACTTTTTTTAAAAAAATCGACAATAGCTATCTCATTGAATGTCTCTCATATTAACCAATAAAACTTCCATTTAGGGATTTCCTCTCAGCACAGCACTGATTTACTTACTTGTATTGAAGTATCAGTCCTCCTTTGCAGATTCAACAATTTATTGGAACTGTGGCTGCTGCTAGAATAGGGGAGAGATTTTTCCCTCTTAAATGCGGCTTTCTGATGCTGAGCAGAAATGTGGTTTAGGGCAGGGCCTTTTAAATTCTCTGCCACAGGGCTCCTTGCCTTCCCAAACTACAATTATCAGAATTCTGTGCTCTCTCAGACTCTTTCCCAACTCACTCAGCTTTGTCTCACATTGCTGCTTTCCTCTTATCATGGCAAGAGGCTATTAATTTAGAGAGGAATTGCAGTTTTTGGCTTCCACTCACTTGTGCTGAAAATGAAACTGACTTTGATAGGCTTCAGAGCATTTCAGAATTCAAACAAAAATGTTTTGGGTGAGTTTTGATTCTTAAGTTCTTGCATTCCCACTGGTTTCTTAATATCTGTTTATATATACAAAACTTACAAATTAGACATGACTTCTTAATTAACATGAAGTTTTGCACACCCCTAGTAATTATCATCATCCCAGCTGGTGCAATTTGCATTTTCAAAAATCTGCTTGTTGGGCCCAAAATTACATTTCACCTCATATGTCTTTTGGTCTTTAATAAAGTCTCATTTGTGTTGAAATTAATGGGACTTAAATATTCTGCATCTGGCCTCAGAACATTGTGTAGCAGCATTGTAAATTGATACGTAAAGCTCATTCACTGACCCCTCGGCTACCCTCACATATTTTTGATCTAGAAATCCCATGAACCATCACCATTGAGATGTATTTAGTTGCTAAATTTATTCTCAAAGGTTATGACAAGTAATTTCAGCATTTTTTCCTGCAATTAGAAAGTCTTCAAAGCTATTCTTACAGGCTATTTACAATATGGGACTTATTCCCTATGAAATTTTACACATAAAACAACATTTGCTGCACTAAAAATAGTAGTTTTCTGTATGGAAAATAATATTTCAATGCAAAATGCTGTTTCCTGTATAAGAAATGCTGTTTCCCATGCAAATCAACAATATAAAAGGTTTAGATTGAATAAATCCCATATTACAACATTTTCCTCATTTAAGACAATATTTTCAGTACATGAATTAATACATCTGGATTGAAATATTATTTTCCACCCATAATGTGTTTCCTGTGCAGAAGAGGCTGTTTTCTAAAGAAAACAACCACATGCAGGGATTGTGTGCAGAATAAATCCTGAACTGTAAAGATTCTCATCAATCCAGGATTATTCCTGTCAGAGTTTCTCAACACTTAAAAAACATTTTTCGGCTAATTCCCAAATATTTTTAAAAATTCTTTTCATCCTTAATCTATGCTAGTTATGGTTAATAGGATCAACATCTGGCATCCATTCCATACAATGACTTAACAGTATAATACCAATAAAACAAAACTATAGAATCTGCAATGATTACTGCAGTCATCTTTGGAAGTATTTTGCATAATAATCCACATCCAGAGATGAAGGTTAAAGTGTGAAACTCACTTATTATGACTTCATTCTCCTACTTTTGTCTTTTGACTATCACATTGTTGGTCCATTATCAAGATCATCAATGGGCAACTTTGTCCCTCCAGGTGTTGGCAACTTTCAAATATCTTCTTTAATAGTCACCATAATCAGTGATGAAAGATTATGGAAAAAGGTCCAAAAATTGTCCAAATGATTTTTGGTAAATCCATTCTGTCTGGGATTACAATCAGATTAAGCCCATGATATTTAAAGCCAGATAAGTTCTTTTGACATCTGAGGACCAACACATTTTCATGTCAGTAAAAATACAACAACAAAAAATTGATCAATAAAATAATTGAAGTGCTTTTAATGACACCCAAAGTCATTTCTCTAAGATGGCCACCTTATCATGCTACCTAATAGTAAAAATAGCCCTAACATTTTTGCAAAAGATAGCATTTGGAAGAAACAGATTTATACATTAAAGAAGCATAGCAGTAAAGTAGAATGGATGCTGGAATATGATGAACTATTGAATTTGGTGTCCAATTATTTGTTTAATAAGGAGAAAATCAAATGAGTTGCATAGCATGGAAATTTAGTAGTAATATACAGAGAAACCTCATGAACATAATGGATTTTCTGCAAAATCTCATAAGACTTTGAGAACAGGATTTGTGTATTGGGGAAATGTTATTGAGTTTCTTTCTTTTAAAAATAAATAAATAAATCTAGCAATGGTTAGACTGATCATTATTTTTGTCTTTGGGAAACATTAGATAATACTGACAAAACGGAAATTCATTCAGTATCAAACAAACAACACACAACATAGCAGAACACTAGAGAGAAATAATTCTCTGAGTATTTAATTTTTAATGCTATTCAAATACACAGTAAAAGTGTATATAATTGCTGAGATCTTGGATTATGAAATATACTACACATACTCTTCCATTCAAACTGTCTCCCAAACCTACCTTTTATCTGTCATACCATCCTAAATGACACCATTTCAGACTGGTGGAGAAGAAGGTAATATCAGTTTTCTTGCCTGTACAGATGATACCATTGGTATTGAAATGGCTAAAAATACTCATGTTTGTGATAAAACATATGAAGGTAGAATTTGGGAAAGGAACGGTACAGAATTCTGACCATTGCCACTGCTACCACAATTATAATGGTGTAACCAGCCAACTGCTTCTGTTATGCCATTTCGACATTTTGCAGTCAAAAACATACATCGCCATGGAATGTCAAAGTGTGATCAATATGGAAATTACTAATTAGGAAGAATATACAAGCTAAGAGAGACTTCAGCAGTTCGCTTTTGCTTGAGACTACTGGGAATAGCAAGATTTGATTTCCTCCTCTTCTCTTTCCCCTGCTGACTGAAGTGAAGGAAAATTACCTTTGTACTTGAACTCGGTTGGCAAAAACCGAATGAAGCAGAAGAAAAAGGAGAAAAGAAGGAAATAGAGAGAGAAAATGGGACATTTAATCAAGAGGATTAGTTAGGATTGTTCTTGTCAAATCAGGATAGTTGCAGGGTACATTCTTTAAAGAGCAGAAACTCCCTTTTTCTAACATATTGATAAGGCTCCTTATGCTGTGAATGAACAAATGAAATAAAGAAAAAACTATTCCTTTTGAAACTATGGTCAGCCCTTCACATTTAATCTGCTTTGCTGGACTCTCCCTTGTTTACCCATCCTCTGTGTCCAACCTTTCTTTTTCTCCCAGAGTTTTCCTGCTGAGGTTGAGGTGTCTCTCCCTCAACCCTTTATCTACTGTACTAAAAAAGAAGAAGAGGGAAAAGGTTCATCGGGTTCACTATGAAAGTGAAAAACCACAAATAAAGAAATTGCATTTTAAAAACTTGTGAGAATACTTCTGTAGGAACTTCTAGGTCCTCCAGCATAACCTTATAGAGATTCCTAGAAAAGTGTTCTATCCAGAAATGTTTAGGTCCTCAAACATGACTGCAGGAAATTGGCCATAGTCATGCTGGAGAACCTAGATGTTCCTAGAGGAAACATTTTAATCAAATCTGTGGATAATCAAATCTGCAAAGGTTAAACCTGCAAATGTGGAGGGCCAACTGTAGACCAAACTTATTTGCAAGTACTGATCATCAAATACATGCTGAAGGAAAAAATATTTTTTAAAAAAATAAGTGAGCTGGTGTACTGATAGGTATTGTTTTCAGTTCTTCTGAGTTAGCACCTCCATATATTTCTTTCTGTTTTGGAAACCTCTAAATAAGAGATCGCCTTTCTAAAATACTTTGAGCATGATACAATATTGTAGACACTTTGAAATCATTGGAGAAAGATTTGAAATATTTTGACTACTAATATTAAAAATGATTGATAGTGGATAAGCAAATTGTTTTTGAAGGACAGTGAAAGGCAAGTACACTTTTTGAAAGCAATTTTTTACTAGTGAAGTAAAAGAGTATAGAAGGACCATAAATGCTCAGAGAAACATCTCCGAACACCATAGGAATTACATTGGTATAAATCGGTTTAAGCTGCATAAGTAAAAAATATCACTCAGTCAAACTGCCAAAACTCAAGATGGTGACTCCAGAAGGCTAGATGGGGAGGGAGGTTAATTGAAATTGGCTTAGTTGTCAGCACTCTTGTGATTTGAAACCTGGCTGAAGGACTGGAAACAAATACTAACGAAAAAGAGCAGATTATTGAGTTGTGGTGAGAAGGGCTGAAAGAGGTATATAGTTGATCAATCTGATGTCTGGTCTTATTCAACATCTCCATTAATGATCAGCAAATGAGCTGCACAGCATGTTAATGATGTTCAAATGATGCTGCATTCCATAATGTAACCACGGGATAGTAGAGATAGATAATAATTTCAAGCCTACTAAAATAAGTATCAAAGCTAAGTGGAACTTAAGCTGAAGGAAGAGAGTTCATTGATATATTAAAGTACAGGCAGTCCCCAAGTTATGAACAAGACAGCTTCTGCAGGTTTGTTCTTAAGTTGAATTCGTATGTAAGATGGAATTGACACATTTTTTAATAATGAGGTCCTTGAAGATGTTTACCTGATCTCTATATCTTAGTCTGAATTAAGGCAATCCATTCAGAAATAATTCATACATGCAAAGGGAAATACTCTGTGTCTCAGCACATAATGCTTCAGAGTAGGGCTGGGAAAATATCTGGTTTATCCTCCCACTTTTCTTCAGAAGTTCTTCAGAAAGAAACTTCAACTTCTTTCTGTCCTTGGAATGGAAAGACAGTGGTCAGCATAAGCAAATTCTTCCAAAAGAAATGGCAATGAAATTCTCAGGTCAAAGAAGAAAATATGATTGTTTGCCGCTGAGCAGCATCATATTTTTAGTCAGATTATATTGGATTTGTGTTCAAATCCATGTTCTCGCTCTCTCTCTCACACACACATATACACACATACTTTGGATGACACTGTAGCTTCCCAGTGACCTAGCAGTGGGAGGGCTGGGCTTCCTTGAGTGGTTCTAGGTAAGGCTTTTATTACACTATCATTGTGTCCTCTTTTTTCTTACTCCAGAAAATTCATTAAGAGAACATTACAGAACGGTTGCATAGTGTTTTTGGATTACTAGCACACAGAGTCTTCCATCTGGAAATGCTCTATAGCATCTTCCATAAAGAAAAAGCTCTCTGCTGGATTTCAGTGTTAACAGAAAAGCTTGATAGAAAGTGGATGCTAGAAGCTCAGCTGGATTTATGTGGCTCATGGGGCTGATACTTGAATTTTTTAAAAATTGAATTCTTCACCTAGAGGAAATTGAGTTTAGGCCTGCTCCCTAGTTCACTTTTAAAATATCAACCATGACATCATATCGGAGCCCCTTCCTCTAAGCCAAATTTACCTTATGGGCTAATTGCATGCTAATCCCAGTGTATAGAGAAAAGACAGGCTAGAAAGTGATTTTGTTGTTTACATGGAAACAAAGAATCTCAAGCGAGAATACTTTGCAAAGCCTCCCATGGAAGAAAGAGATGTAACTATGATTAAAGACCAAGCAAGATAAATGGTAGAAGTACAAAATGGATCAAGCAGAGTAGCCTTGTTTTTCTTCATTGTATCTGAATGCTTCTCACCAGCGTCACACTCCAATGGGAATTCTAACTGGCTCAGATTTATCTGGAGAAGGGAGGGACGGTGACAGTGAAATGAAGAATGTTTCACTCGCAGGTTTCTATCTGTCATCTTAACTAGATTGAAGAAAACATTGTGAACACATCTAACTTATTACATTATCCATTGTTGCTGCCATATTTTGGTGATATGCTCAAATGTTAAACATATTGCCTTCATTCGTTTTGGCAAAGACTTTCATTGAGAAGAAGAAATACATTTTAAAACATAATACGATTTAACAAATATCCTTTAGTGCCATTAATTTGAATAGTTTTTAAATCTTTCTGCTGTTCCTTTCTCAACAATTACCAGGCCTTTCTTAGTTTTATGGGGTTATTTTTGGAAACATATGTCCCTGGGGTCAGTACAGCTTTCTCCCACTTCAGGGCCACCATGTGGGGTCAGTCTGAAGTGGAAATACTTTGGACTGGCCACAAGGCCACTTACACCACCTATCTCCATCCTGTTGCAGTGACAGGACAGAATTCAAACCATTCAAACATGCCATGGCCCCACTGGATGGCCATCCTTACCTATGCCATTTGTTTAGTCACTGTAGTGGCAGTCACAAAACTCCAAAGTGATCCTAACCAATACCGGATGACTTTGCTGATGTCAACAAGAGCACTCGCATGAAATGGAGAGGGGAGGGGAAAAGAGGAGGGGCAATAATTTTCCCATTTCCAAGCCACACAGGCACTTTTATTTCCATTGGCTCCATAATTGCCACTACTACAACACTTTATTAATAACTTAGATGAAGGTTTAAACAGCATACTTATCAGGTTTGCAGATGACACCAAATTAGGAGGGATAGATAATACTCCAGAGGACAGGATCAGAATTCAAAATGACCTTAACAGATTAGAGAGCTGGGCCAAAACTAACAAAATGAATTTCAACAAGGACTAATGTAAGATACTACACTTAGGCAAAATAATGAAATGCAAAGATACAGGATGGGTGATACCTGGCTCAACAACAGTCCATGTGAAAAAGATCTTGGAGTCTTCATGGATAACAAGTTGAACATGAGCCAACAGTATGATGCAGCAGCTAAAAAGCCAATGGAATTTTAGGTTGCATTAAAGGAAGTATAGTGTCTAAATTGAAGGAAGTTATGATGCCTTTGTATTCTGTTTTGGTTAGACCTCACCTAGAATACTGTGTCCAATTCTGGGCATGATGATTTAAGAGATTGACAAACTGGAAGGTGTCCAGAGGAGGATGACTAAAATGACCAAAAGTCTGGAAACTGCCCTATGAGGAGCATCTTAAAGAACTGGGTATGTTTAGCCTGAAGAAGAGAAGGCTGAGAGGAGACATGATAGTCAAATAAATATGTGAAAGGGTGTTATAAGGAAGAGGGAGCAGGCTTGTTTTCTACTGCCCTAGAAACTAGGGGCAATGGGTTCAAATTGCACAAAAAAAGGTTTCATCTGAACTTTAGGAAGAACTTCCTGACTGTAAGAGCTCTTCAGCAGTGGAACTCTCTGCCTTGCATGTGGTGGAAGCTCCTTTCTTGGAGGCTTTTAAACAGAGGCTGGATGGCCATCTGTCAGGGGTATGTTGATCGTGCTTTTCCTGCATGGCAGGGGGCTGGACTGGATGGCCCTTGTGGTCTCTTCCAGCTCTATAATTCTATAAGTGTCACCTTCTTTTCCCCTTAATGTGGAATGTGGTAAAAATAGTATATAAACAGCAGGACTGGTTGTGAATCGGAACTGATTCAGTTGTTCACACCACCCCATGTTAGGGGTGGAGAGGCTCTGTGTACCTTGTAGACATCCAAGAATAATGTCAGACTATGTGGTCTGTATAGGTGGGCCTTGATTTTATAAAATATTTCAACCTAACATTGAACACACACAGTATTAGTTCCATTTGACTTCAATTGGATGTATTTCTAGGTAGATCTCTAAGTTTGTTTGTTTTTGTTAGTCTGGGGGTGGATAAAAACAAATCACTGTGACTTTTCATGATTTTGGGTCCATTTAGATGTCAGCATTGTCCCGAAAAAAACCCCAGCATTTTTTTAAAAAAATAAATGGGTGCAAGATCTTCATGAGATTTCCTGGAGCTTCAGGAGAAACATTTTGGGTTTCCCCAGAGCTGCACAGAGTTAATGAGCCACACTTTGCCCATCAGGTGCCTACATGAATTTACCAAACATATGGATAGGCCTTTTTCTTGCAACCAGGAGATAATGTCTGTTAAAGATGGTTCCAATTGTGAATTGTTCACATATTGTTTGTTAAAAAGAGGGATTCTAATTTTAGTGAAATGCAAATACAGACTGAATCAAGTAATTAAATGTGGCATTGGTAGAGTGTTTAGGATAAATCATCATGAGAAGCCCATGTTAAAAATGCTGGCTTGCTGGGCTGCAGATTGCAAAATAAATCCCATTGGAAGCAGTAATGTTTTCTGGTGTTAGCACAGATTTAATTCTGAAAAATCGTCATTCCTTTCTATAGTTAGCCCTCAATGCCTGTATGTTTTTAAACAACACACACATACACACATCAAGCACATAAAACAGGCTTTGATAAACGTAATATGACAGAGATATGCATACACATCTAGCTGTTAGCAATGATGCTACTGAAATCTCTAAAAGTCTATGTGTATTTATTTCCTTTTGGAAAAGGGCATCTATCTGTAGGTGCTTCAGTTCTGCTTCAGTTTCCATGTCACTTGAAGGATAATTACCATATAAACCAAATGTCTTCCCCTTAATACGAGGGATATCTGGAAAGTAAGGTAACAAGATTTTTTTTTAAATACAAAGAATGAATATATTTAATAAAATTTACATGGATTATAGCATAGGTATTACAGTATTTTTCCACATAATGACCATTCAATTCAATACATGTTGTCATCCATGAAACGAGTTTTTTTTATGTTTGTGTCATAGAAGTCTCCCCCAGAGCCAGAACAGAGAGCAGGGGGCGGAGGCGAGGCCGAGGCCGACTCTTGGCTGGAGCGGCTCCCTTTCTCCAAGGCTTGCCCTTCTCCCTCCCTTCCTCTCATCCCCCTTTTTTCCTTATCAGAGGGAGAGGGAAGGAGTAATGAGAAGGAGGGAAGGAGATAAAGATGGGGGGACAGAAAGGCAGCACATACCCCCAAAAGAGAAAGAGGAAATCAGCCATAGTCGCCTCTTCTCCTTCCTTCCTTCCTTCCTTCCTTCCTTCCTTCCTTCCTTCCTTCCTTCCTTCCTTCCTCTCTTTTTCTTTTTTTCCCTTCTGGATTGGGGGGGGTGGCATTGCATGTTGCATGCATTTCTTCTTGAGAAAAATGAGGAAGAAGGCTTCAGTTCCCTAAAGTGGCAGGAGGAGGAAGGAAGGAGATGGGGAGGAAGAGGAGGAACAGCCACTTTAGGGAACTTCTGCCCTCCATTTCCTCAAGAAGGAAAATGTGTGACACGCAAAGCCACCCTCTCCAATCAAGAAGGGAAAAAAAAGAAAAAGAGAAAGAAGGGAAGGAAGGAAGGAAGGAAGGAAGGAAGGAAGGAAGGAAGGAAGGAAGGAGAAGAGGAGACTATGACTGACCTCCTCCTCTTTTGGGGGCCCGGCTGTGAGTTAACCAGGTCTGCGCTGTCTTTGTGCCCCCCCCCCCATCTTTCTCTCCTTACCTCCTTCTCATTCACTAAAAAAAAAAAATCTTATAACCTTTCTTCCTGGATATCCCTCATACAAAGAAACAAAGTTTTTTTTTAAAGATCTATGATAAGTTTGTTCCATTTTAAAATAAAAAATAGGGTTCTCTGATCCACAGCACACAAACTGATCAGCAAATCCATACATTTCTGGACTTTGAGATAAAAAAGAAAACACAAATGCCTACAGCACCATGCACATGTTTGAAAACCATGTATACATTGTACAAATTTGTGCAAAAATGCTTTCAACAAAGATGATCTAAATTCACTTACAAAATTGGTACATTGGTCTCTTGTTCCCACACCTTTTAACAACAACAACAACAACAAAAACAACCAATCCGTATGGAATCAGCACAGAATGAAACTAGAGATGAAAAAAGGAAGGAGTCTGTAGAAAAGGACTTGACAGTTCAACCTGTTCATTGTAAATCAAACCCTACTTGAAATTTGGCTTCAAGATCAATGGGTTGTGCAGCATCAGTTAAATTGGAGATTAAAGAGATCAGTTATAACACCCTATACTGATATTGGCATCTGTTTGCTCCATTAATTGACCATTTCCTTCACTGTGCCTAGGCTGCCATAGCAAAACGAGTATTCAAGATATCTTTGCCATTTCCCTTTCACGAAACTGTCATTTACCTGATTTTAAACAAGGCGTGTAGGTCTATTAATATCCTTTTTCTCTTGCCTTTGCTGCCAGTAATAGCAAATGTCCAGAGGAGGGCGCTTGTGACCCTCCAGACTGTGTGTTCCAAGGAAAGCATTCAATACCATATATACTCATTTCTTTTGTGTGTGAGTGTGTGTGTGTGTGTGGGGGGGGGGCATTTTCAAGCACCTTATCTGAATCAGAGCACTATTAAACAATCACGGACAGTGCATGGTTATCAGTAGCAAGATTAGCTTGCAGGTTTTTGCAGTTAATTGGCATATTTATCACTCAAGCTCATTTCTAAATAGAGAAAGAAACATCTTTCCAAGGCAGCAGCTGTTGACTGTGGAGGTCTGCTGTTTATATCATGAAGGATGTGAGCACATTCATCCTTCTCCATGATTTTTGTAAGTTATTAGTTAGTCTTAATTAATAAGTAAGTGAGTAAGTAAGTAAAAGCTTTGTATCCAAATGCAAACTCACCTAGGTGGTTTATCATGATGTCAGACTTTTTCCTTTTTTAAAAAAGAAAAAAAGATGGCTTTTCTTTCATGTGATGTAAAACAACATGTTATACAGAAGTAACATATAATTCCTTATTCTATTCAAAACGATTCCATAGGCAAAGGCCATCACAAATGCAAAGCTAGATTGAATATGAACATAGGGGAGAAATTGTTTTTTGACACCAGGGGCCCTCAAATTTTTAAGCCAGGGGCTAGTTCACAGTCCCTCAGACTGTTGGGGGAGCAGACTATAATCTGAAAAAAAAAGAATGAATTCTCATGCACACTAAACATATTTTATTTTTAGTGCAAAAAATATGAAAGTACAATACAATATTTTAAATGAACAATTTTAACGAACATGAACTTACCAGTATTTCAATGCGAAGTGTGTGGTTTTCTTTTGGCTGATGATATAGTCAAGTTAATTAGGATTGTTGTTGTGTGCCTTCAAAACATTTCAGACTCAGGGCGACTCTAAGTCTAATGTTTAGGGCAGAGGCCAGATAAATGACCTTGGAGGGCTGCATTCGGCCCATGAGCCTTAGTTTGGGGACCCTTGCTATACACAGTATGATTCTCATATCTTAAAGGATCAGTTACAAGACCTCTGAGTATGGACAGCTGACACCATGGACAGTAGACTTGTGCACAAATCCATGTTAGCTGTTTTACTTTGGCCAAACTGGCTTCTTCAGTTCTACTGGGTAGCCGTAACAGCAAGGGCACAGCCATTACGTTTTCTAGTCCATAAAGGGAGCAGGTGGCAACCAATCACGCCTCCCCCTCCCCCATTTGGCAACACAGTAGTGTTCTGGCTTCAGTGTATTTAGTTACCTCTCCTGTAGAGTAGAAAGTAGAAACAGCTTTTAGGAAGCATTAAACCTGAAGCAGAAAGGCATGAGGGGAAAAAGGCAGGCAGGGCCTGCAGTGCAAAGCAAATCAAGAGAAAAGAGAGAGCTTTTTAAAGGGAGCCCAAAGAATCAGACCATCACACTTCCTTCCCTATGAGAAGTGGGAAGACTCCTTAAAATGTCTTAATGGAAAGCTGTGTGCAGGGAGAGAGTGTGCTCACTACCAGCTGTCTACTTTAGAGTAGAAACAGTGTTAACGAAGCATTAAACCCAGGTTTCCTCTACAGACCAAAGGGAAAGGATTTCAGAAAGAGTGGTATCTTACCTCTGATGCTTTTTAATCCAGGTCTTAATGAAGGATGCAATGCCATTGCCTAAAATGGCAAGAAGGGGAGTTCCAAAAACCCAATCCAGCTGCACGTCTGTTTTTGGGAAGCATGTGAAAACAGATGTGGGAGTCTACCGGTATCTGGCCAGCAGAAATGGATTAAGGTTCAGCCAAAATGGACAAGCCTAATGGATAGCAGTAAATCTTATATTTTGACTACATTGAAGCCTGAAGTGTACCATAGAATCACAGTGAAGAACCAGGAGAAGTTCACAAACACTTGAGGGGTATATTTTTTGGAGCATGAGTAAGTGAAACTATGAATATCGACTCTGGGGAGAAGGGGGTCATTCTTTATTGATTCTGTGTTTCCCTTTAAAAATTGGCAAGGTGATATGTGAAAGGTGTATTAAAGGACCTTAAGGGAGGAGAGTTCCCTTCCTTGCCATGATCATCACCACTAATTGCCCAGATCAGGCTTTATTGATCCTTAACTATATGCAAGATATTCATTGTAAAATAGTCTATCAATAAAAGGGGATAATATGCCAAACTTCTACCACGCACATACAAGTATACTTTAGTAAACAAAACTTCTGGAAAAAAATTATTCTTTTGCTCAGTTTTAAAAAAAACTTCTCCTTTTCTACCTCATCTTCTGGAAGATTTTGGCAGCACCAGCTTTGGCAGGGTGGTGGAAAAAGTCTGAAGAAACAGATTTTCATGTTGGGTTGCATCAGTATCTTTGAAGTAAACAGTGCAGCCATGAGTTGGGAAAGAATGTGATTCGATCTTTCCTTTTTTATACTTTTACTCTTCCTTATCCTACTATAGCCTCCCACAGCAAGTAAGGTAAAGAGGCGTCTTCCAGAACCCTTTACTGACTATGCATGACAGTAAAACAGAGGAATAGGAGGGAGCAGATAAGCCTGACTTATAAATTGTTCCTACTATATTGGAAAAGAATATACATTTGCTACCAAAATGGAAATGGTGAAAGGAAAAGAAAACCAAAAAGTTATATCCAGCTGCATTTTGAAATAAGTCTTCAAGCTATCTCCAGAAACTTAAAAATGTCTGTGCAATACTTAGATGACTAGATTGTTTCATTTCACATGAGATCAGCCTTAATTTTGAATGAAAAGCCTTCTGAAACATGTTGAATAGCTCTGCTTTTTTGAGGTGTAGGAAGTGGAACTCATCCTTATCCCACCATTTTGTGCTGAAGAAGAAATGCAAGGAAACACATCTACTTTATTAATAAAGCTAGACTTCTGTCTTGTATGAAGGATCAGAGTAGGGGTGTGTATTAAATGTTATTGTGGAGCAAATAATTTCCCCACCCCGCCCCAATACTTTTTTTTTGGTATGCCATGGCTGCTAACATACCTAGCACAGTATTCAATTAATTAGTATATGATTACCAGATGAAATAAGAATAAGGCCCCATCTTATACTTATAATGGCTGTATATGAAAAGGAACACCTGCTGAATTTTCCTTTTAACAACAAAATTAAAGTTTAGGTGCTCTTATATCACCCAGCACTCTGAAAGAGCATGAAAAGATCTGCTTCGGCCCTTTCCATGTAGCTGTATAAAATCCACATTGAACTGGATTAGATGTGGACTTGGATAATCCAGTTCAAAGCAGATATTGTGAATTATCTGCCTTGATATTCTGGGTTATATCCCAATCCACATCTAGCTCTGACCACTGGCATATAGTATTTGATGGGCTATCTTTCATCAGGGATAAAAATATTACCCAGCTCATTTTTCACAAAATATATTTTGTCAGATGTGAACCTATATTTATCTATCTAGAATGTATAAGTGATAGAAGTCACACATCAGTTCAGGGGCAGGTAAAAGGAAATTGCAGATAACAGAGATGTGTATAATGGCATTCTATGGCATTTCAGATATCACTTTGCTAATACATAATGTATGGAGGCTCTGTGCCACTAGCAATATATTATATGGGTGTAAAGGAAATGTGAAATTTTATAATTGGTTTCTCTAAAATATTAATACATCACATCTTAATATATTTAATGCAGATATGGAAGTAGAGTTTCCAATAATGGATTCTAGTCTCTCTCCCCACCCCTTTTCTTAGCTATTCATGTATACAGTTATTCACAAATATTTGAATGAGTTTCTGTTAAATGAAACTGGGTGAGCTACAAGATGGTATCAAAGTGGCCTTGCCTAATTCATATTTTTTTTAAAGTGCAAAACGATGCTGTCCTTAGAAAAGGGATTACAGAAATAATCCCCAATTTTCTCTTTCTTCCCCCAAGACTGACAGGCTTATCTCTCTGAGCTTAATATGAGAAAGAAAAATGAGATGTTTTAATGAACCCCCTTTTCATTATATCCTTTAGCATAAAAAGATTGCTTTGAACATTGATATTAAGGCTCTAAGATTTTGAGGGGTTGTAACTATCCCCCAAGACCTATAAAATAATATATAATTTTCAAATATTTGCCCTTAAGATTTACATTCTATACTCCACTCCATTTACTTTCCTATATTGAAATGATTGTTTGTTGGTGGAGCATCCCTGCCTTTGGGTATGTTTGGGGGAGAAAGAATTTTAAATCTGAGGTTTTGATTAAAATGACATGGGCTGTCTAAACTCTAAAGCAAATATGTAACAGTATTGGAAAATTTGAATGCCTGCCAACTGGAAAGTTTTGTTGCATTATATCCTTGAAACACCTTTTTACCCAGCACCACTGCAGAGTCCAGTAGTACTAACTACAATAGTTTATTAAGAAAAGCATGTACAAAGGGGAAAAGGGCATTTTCCAAAAGAGCAGTAGAAAAGGAACTATAAAATAGCAGTAGTCCAAGTACAAAAGCTCAATAATCCAAAAATGGCAAAGTACATGAAATCAAGGAAGTCAAGATCACAGGCATAAATCCATGAACATGAAAGCACAGCTTTTCCTAATAAAAAAAACTCTTCCAGAAACATAGGCCAACACAGGAAACTTGAATCGTGAACTTGAGAGCTAGGATAAGAACCTGAAGCTTTTGGCAATGTTGTCTGCTCTGAGAGACATCAATAAACAACACTTAATTTAAACCCAAACCTGACCACGGAGCCATGAGATCATGTTTCACACATCTGGATTTCAAGGATATTGTGGGAAAACTCCCCATCAGCAGCATCAGCTGAAGGCTGATTCCCAAGAGAAATTGACCTTTCACCAGTTTCCCTTTTCTCCAATGTTGCTAAGGAACAGGTATTGGAATCCAAAACAACAGCATTTCTCTCTGATCTAAAGCCTGAAATTCAACCTGATCACACACAGACTTCTCAGTAGGAAACTCAGCATCCTCCTCATCTTTTGAGAAATCCCCATCACCTTGCTGAGCCCCAACTAGTTAGCCCAATTACTGCTTTCAGGTTGTTGAACATTGTTCATGGGAGATTCTCTTTTTGTTCTCTTTCTTTTCATATGGGCTTTTTGTTCTCTTTCTTTTCATATGGGCTGGATCTACACTGCCATGCAATCCAGATTATCAAAGCAGATAATCCACATTATCTTCTTTGAACTGGATTATATGAGTCTACATTATATTATCCAGTTCAGAGCAGATAATCTGGATTTTACATGGCAGTGTAAATGGGGTCTTACTTAAATGGGACTGTCCCAGCCAAATTGGTGGGTATTTGTAAGCTTTATGTTGTTTTACTTTGTTATAAGATCAATAGGCAATGAGCTGTTTGGGTGTGACAAATACCAACAATTAATTGAAAAATAATTGTTTCCAGAACATAAAGCTTCCCAAGTATCCCTTAAGAATAAAAAATGAGATATTGGGATCACAGGGCACTTTTTTGAGGCACAAAATGACTCATTTCTGATGTGCAAGTTGTTTTCACTGGTTTACCTGGATCTTTGCAGGGATTAATTTTAGCCCTCTAAAAAAGCAGGTGAGGCAAAGCTCTAGTATAATTGCTAACAAGGAATTTTTAATAATTTATTTTTAAAGACTGTTAAAATAGAAAAAAGTGAACACACATTCCTAAAAATGGCCCCCATTTCAACAATCCAACAAATCATTTGCTTTTATCATCATATGTAACCATCTCACTGCTCCAAATATGAAACATGGGAAATCCCAAAGTTTACATTCCTTTGCTGTAAGAAGTGTCAATTTATGTTTCTAAAGTGCTTTCTGGTTTTTAGCTATTTTCCTATCAATAAGAAGGCTTTACTCCATACTAATTCATTAATTTTGTTTTGGCAAGGAATTTTAGGGGAAAAAATAGAATTTAAGAATTCCAAGTGTATTGGATTGCCAGTTCGTTGTTGGTAATTGTCATTAAGTGGACTTTAACTTATAGCAACTCTATGGATGAGGCTGGATCTAAGGTTGAATCTACATGACAGGGTGACTTAAATTAGATATCCACTGCTATATAATCTAGTTTCTGATCCCAGATTATGCTTTGAACTGGATTATATGACAGTGTAGACTCATATAATCCAGTCCAAAGCAGGTCTGGGATCAGATATTGGATTATATAGCAGTGTAGGTCCTGCCTAAATCACCTTGTCATCAATTATCCTAGGTTTTGCAGACTGAGGGCTGTGGCTTCCTTGACTGAATCTATTCAATTGTAATTTGGCCTATCTCTTTCCCTATTGCCTTCTATCTGACCAATAATTATTGTTTGTCAACTGAACCATGTCTTCTCTTGAGATCTCCGAAGTATGACAGTCTCAGTTTAGTTATCTTGGCTTCTAGGGAGATTTGAAGTTTGATTTGCTATAGGAGCCACTGACTTTCTTTTTAGCAGTTTACCATAACTATAGTACACTAATCCCCCCAGCACGACATTTCAGTTGAGGTGATTGTCTCCCTATCTGCTTTTTTCACTATCCAGCTTTCACAACCATATGTAGAATTGGAAAATACAATCATAATTTTAATATTCAATTAATTCTAAAGGTATTAGTGAAATAGGACAGGACTCACTTTTGTAGAAACTTGGTTTATTCTTTCACATTAAAAGTTGTTCTTTCACATAACCATTTTTTACTTAAAACTACTTGTTAAATCTAGCCATCTCCAGATAGCTTTTGAAAAGTTTATGTTTCATTGGCCACTCTCCAGTTCTCTGATACAGAGGCTGATCTTTTGAGACATGTTACATAATTGCCGTTGAATATTTTGTTGCATACTTTGTTGGATCTATAAATACGGAATCAACTCTTTGAGACATTTCATCCATAAATCAAAAATGGAGTTGCTTCCCTTTTATTCTTGTTGTCTGCTTGGAGTTATTATGGACTTCAAGACAGTTCTCTGTGTAAAAAAGTGTATTCTGTGATCATTAACAACTTTCCTCCCATTTATAGGGGGATATTTGCTATTCTTCTGTTATTAAAAATGGGAAAACAAAATCAGCTTGCAGTTCTTTCTTGCTAAAAGTACAAAGCCACCAAAACATCATTTATTTTTCAGAAGATGTTCTTCTAGACATTCACTAATGGCAGCAACATGACTGTCTTTGTGGGATAAGCATGTGCCTGGCCCTTGGTGATGTGCGTAATGAATAGAGCTGATGCTAATTAGTGAATTCCATAGCTTTATAGTTGTTTTTCAGTTGGTATATCTTTGGCTAGTAAATTGCTTTTTAGCACAGTAAGCCTTCTGAATCATGGCAGGAGTCAGCTGGATTTCTATTGACAGAGCCCTGCTGGCTAAGACTGAAAAGCCAGCAAATCTAACATCCTACTTCAAACAATGACTAAACAGAATTTTCCAAGGGCATAGGTGGAGAAGCCCTACCCCCTGCAAGTAGGTATCCAACAATTGACATTGTGTTTTTAACCTGGGAAAACCCATCCGTTTTTGGTGAATAACTACTGAAATTTCTTGCCATGTATATACTTTTAAAGCCATCTGAACCAGAACTCACAGCCACATGCTATAACAGACATGGGCAAACTTCAGCCCTCCAAGTGTTTTGGACTTCAACTCTCAGAATTCCTAAAGCTGGAAGGCCAAAGTTTGTCCATGCCTGTGCTATAATAATGAATGCCATAATATTTTAATATGCTGTTGAGACTTTTACATATTGTCTAGCAGCCTGTGATTATACAATCACCATTGTGGCCCCCAGTTTGAGATGATTGGACCTAGTATTTAAAAATTAACACTAGAAAGCAACTGAGAATGTGGCAACAATCAATCAATTTAGGAATACTTGGTTACTTTCGTTATACTCACTATGCCGGGTATTCTTTAATGCTCATAGCCATGGTTTCCAACATAATGTTGTCATAAAGTAATGGCTGGTACATATTTATTTATTGTGTCAGAAGCGAAGCAAGGGTATTAGTTGTAATGTATTTGAAAACACCAACAAAGTTTTAAAAAAACTTAGCATTATACTAAATGTCTTTTGACCAGTTACCGGCCATTTGGAGTGCCTCTGGTGTTGCTGTAAGAAGCATGTGTGCATGTGGCAGGGCTCCGACTACATTGTAGGAGGTGATCTGTGGTTTGCTCTTCTCCACACTCGCATGTCATGGACTCCGTTTTGTGGCCCCATTTCTTAAGGTTGGCTCTGCATATCGTGGTGCCCGAGCGCAGTCCATTCAGTGCCTTCCAGGTCACCCAGTCTTCTGTGTGCCCAGGAGGGAGTCTCTCATTCTGTTACATGATCTTACATCATTCCTATATCTTCCCACTGAAAAGGTTTATTTATTTATTTATTTATTTACAGCATTTATATTCCGCACTTCTCACCCCGAAGGGGACTCAGGGCGGATCACATTACACATATAGGCAAACATTCAATGCCTTTTAACATAGAACAAAGACAAACAAACATAGGCTCCGAGCGGGCCTCGAACTCATGACCTCCTGGTCAGAGTGATTCATTGCAGTTAATTGCAGCTGGCTTGCTCTCCCGCTTGTGCCACAGCCCCTAGCAATTTTGTTAACCCTGGCCCTGTTCAGGTCTTCCCTTAAACAAGCATAAAACTAAATTTGAGGATGAAGATGCTCATGTAAGCTCCTCTCTCCTAGCACCCTGAAGTGTCAGAAACTGAATTGATCATAAAGGACTAAATAGAACTTGGCGCTCTAAATGAATCCAAATGAAACATCCAATGGCATATTAGAGAAGATGCATCAGCAGATCTTTCATGATCAGTGCTTGGAAAAGTTACTTTCTGGATAGTATCTCCTAGATTCCCACAGCCAACATTGTGGGTAATTTGTAATTTTGTTATCCCAGCTCATATTTTGATGCTGTAATATATCACGATCTGAAATTACCCCTCAGCTGGTATCAGGATTCTGCTTTAAACATGAAATGCAATGATGTCTTGTGATACTAATGTTTGGTGTGAATGTATGCCTAATGGTGAATCTAAATGATTCATATAACTAAATGTCACTGGGGGGAATTTGATTTGCATGGACCATTGCAACACTCATTTCATCACTGTTCAGTGACCTAGATATAACACCCTTTTTCACACACTGTATTTTCTCCACTTTTCCACATGTCTTGAAACAGAGAGCAGATGTTTTGTATCTGAAAGGCCCAAAATGCAATCTCTGACATTTCCAATTAAAAGAAACTTGGAAAGAAGGATTGGAACCAAGCCTAAGCCAAATTTGCTATCTCCCTTCAATGGATTAAAAGTCATTTCAATAGAAATAATTGTCTTGGGCTCTAATGTCACTCTCTTTCTCCAGCAATGGTGGACTACAATGGAAATAAATGGAGAGAGGTATTATTTCTGTCTCTTACCAAACATCTAGCAAGTGGGAGCTTTACGACTAAATTAATCTTGAAATTTGACTCGTGGTTTTGGAAGAGGGCCAAAATATTGATTGCGGCTAAGGCAATGGCCAGTAAATCTGAAGCTATGAAAATACCAGTTGTGTGAACTCGAGAGTATTAGAAAGGATTGTCTTTGGCTCCTTCAACCCAGTTGTATGAAATCCACATTGAGCAGGATTATATGGCAGTGTGGACTCAGATAATCCAGTTCTAAGCAGATATTGTGGATTATCTGCCTTGATATTCTGGGTTATATGGCTGTGCTAAAGTGCCCTTTTTCTTTCCCATTATGTTTCCGACAACTTGTCTTCCTGCTCACTCCATAGAATAAAAGGGAGAAGGCCACCATTTTATGAAAGGGCTAATATATTTCAAAAAAATGTATGGTGAGCTTTTGTCAAGTTGGTTTTGCTAACTGCTTTATTAAATGCACATCACACTGAAAACAAAGCAGAAATAGTATTTTGTTTATCGCAAAGTAATCAAAATTGAATACTGTGATATAAAAGCAGACATAGAAGAAGATGTCCAGTTGATGGAGCAAATTATTTGTCATCAACTTCTGCCAGATTTGAAATAAAACAGGCCACAGGCTTTTGCTGATGTACTATTTGTTTGTGTTTACCCAAAATATTTGTTTATCACGAATCCTACTCGGAGTTCCCAAGGGGATACACGACTGATACAAATAGATAACAATGTTATTTAAAAGCAGTTTTAAATAATTTTTAAAAGCCACATTTGTAAACATGCATATAAATCAATTTCATAAAGCCAGTTCTTGTTTTCAAGACTAAAGACCATGTGGAACAGTGCGGTCTTTTCTGCCTAACAGAAACTCTTTTGAGAGACAGCCAGACTAACTTCCCCAGGGATGTAATTCCACACATGAGGTGCTACTGAAGAGAAATCCCTGCTTCAAGTACTCCTCAGCCTAGTTTCTCAGATTAGTGGGACTCTAGTTTAACATTTTAAATTCTTCAGGTCATATGGAAGGGAGACATTTTCACATATCTCCACTACATTGAACTGAGCTTGTAAACAACTTGGAAACTCATGAAATTGGTTCAAGAGATATGGCCTCTATAGGACACAACATATCAGAATCTAGATAGTGCAAAGGCAGTCTTGTATGGAGCATGTTCCAGTAGTCTAATGATGTAATCAAGACATGAATCACTGAAGTTAAATCTACTTTCTCTCGGAAGGGGCACAGCTAGAGAAATATATTCCTGTCTTAAGGAGCTACATGGCTTTCCAGAATGAGTTCAAGTGTACCCCCTAAATGGGGAATTTGATCTTTCAGACAAAGTGCAATGTTTAATACATTAATTTTGGGTGACTCCATTGGTTAGCAGTCATAAGACAAACTCCAACACCACTGTTTGGAAGCATTCAAACAAATAAGATCAACATTGCTGTACTATTGTGAATTCATATTCCTTAAATAGTCATAAGGAATACCATGTTAATAATATCAAATGCCAAAGCAACCATTGTGAATGTACTCCTCCTGTCCAGTTTCCAGTATGGGTCTTTGACCAAGGCTACAAAGGTTGTTTTGGTCTCCAAAGCAATGTCCAAATGTATCCAATTAGTTTCATCAAAGAATGTTTGGAACTTTGCAGTACCATTATGCTGCCTTATTTTAAAAGAAAAGATTAGAAATCAGCCAATAATAATTCAGGATGGCAGGATCCAGAACTGACATTGCTCTTACAGTATTTTAATCAAATTGCAACCAAACATTCACAGCCACCACTATCCAATTGACCATGTCTTCTCTGTCAACTTTAATCAGTAAGGATGGACAAGAGTTTAATGAACAAGAATCTGGCTTGCTTTTCCAAGCAATTTGTCTACAACTTCAGGTTGAACACATTCATCCATCAAAAGTGGACAAGTTCATGCCTCAATTACTTCCCAAGAATCTTCCCTCAATGTGGAGTTCAAGTCAGAAAAGATCTTAGCGATGTTCTCTGCATTTTTTTCAAATTCATGTTACTGAGTTCCTGAAGGCTCCTTCTCTTTACTCTCAGGTCCAGAACATAATGATCTTCCAGGTACCTTAACAAATGCCACTGGACAAGATTGTGCTGGTGCAGCGGAGGCAATAAAGTGCAACCAGTCTTCTAAATCTGCGGGTTTTCAATCCATAGGTTCCACATCAATGGATTCAAAAATTAGCAATGCACTTTGTGGGGAAGAACCAATTTCTCCCAGGGGGAGGAGACCAGCACCAAGTTTGTGGAGCTTGGTACAATGACACTAAATGTGAGGGGTGAAGGTTAAGGGATTTATAAACTGTGACTGCCCCCTTGTTAGCTCTTCACTGTTGGAGACTCAATAGGGGAAATGATGGTATGGTCCTCACTTCTTTTCCATGGTTGCCAGAGCAATCAGCAAGGGGTCATTTGTGGCTCACTGCCACATGATCTGACTTGTATCTGGTTTGTGAGGCCACAGTTCAAGGGACTTGAGCACCCATGGATTTTGGTGTCTGTGGGATGTGTATGTGTACCTGAACCAATCTCCAACAGATATGGATGGTTAACAGTACAGTCTCTTCACTGAGGCTCCTTCCACATAGGTGAATAAAAACCCACATTATCTGCTTTGAACTGGAATATATGGCAGTGTGGACTCAGATAACCCAGTTTAAAGCAAATATTGTGGGATTTTCTGCCTTGATATTCTGGGTTATATGATTTTGTGGAAGTGCCCTAAGTTCACTAGTATCCAAAATTGGTGCTAGCCCATATTCATTTAGATATGTCCTTAGCTTTTCCACATCCTCATACTTTATTGCCCTGAGCTCCCTAAACAACTAAGGAGACCATTCTCTGTCTCATATAAAAGCTGTTTGAGAGTGCTTTTGTCAATCACTTAAATCGTCTCCCAGTTCCTCAGATCAAATGCATGCGAACAGGATCACCAACTCAAGTGACTGTAAAATATCCAAAACATTCGCAAATTGTTCTGGATCTCTTCACACTTTAGGAAGTCCTAGCAAATAACCCACCTTTCATCCCTTGACAAGGTATAAATGGGATAGACGAACAAATAAACTAACCTCATTAAAGACAATTCACACTCAGGATTGAAAACGCTTTTACACAAGGTTCTATAGATCTGACATCTTTGCCTAATTAATTTCCTTTACAGTATAAGATCTTCCTTTCATCGATTTTTTCTTTAATGTAATAATGACAGAGATAACAGTGGGAGCTTTTCAAAATCTCAACTCCCACTATTTCCCTTACCTTGGTAATCTTTTCTCATGAGTGCTAAGCCAGGAAAGAGAACAGATTTGTTGTGTGATTCTATTAAGGCTATTATAGAAGAAGCAGGAAGGGGCAAAGTAGAGTAGGGAGAAACAATTAAACAAAAGTGAAAGGGAAGGAGAAGAGGGATTTTCTGATAGTGTTATTATCGCAGGTTTCTGCCAGGGAGATAATGGAGGCCATTCACTAGAGAAGGTGTCTGAGAGATAAATGGAATTTAACTTGAGCTGGAACCACAAACTAAAGCTTATCTGTATACCTGTTGTTAAACCTGTGGCATAATAATAATAATAATAATACATTTATTCTTATATCCCGCCCCATCTCCCCGAGGGGACTCGGGGCGGCTCACAACAATAATAAAAACAGTGACAAATTACACATTGTAAAATCAAACATGAAAAGCAGTCATACAATCAATACATACATCACATGTTAAAAACAATGGGATAAAACAGTTCTAGGCCGAAATAGAGGGCTTCTGTAGCTTCGTGGCAGAAGTACTCAGCAAGGTATCAATAATCATGGCAGAACACTCTCTAATTAAATTAAATGGGCAGACAAATCAACCCCCAAAAATTAGTCGTCGAAGGCCCTCTGGAAAAGCCAGGTTTTAAGGCTTTTTCGAAAGGCAAGGAGGGTGAGGGCCTGTCTAATCTCCCTTGGGAGTGAGTTCCAGAGGTGGGGGGCCACAGCGGAGAAGGCCCTCTCTCTCGTCCCCACCAGCCGCAACTGCGAAGGTGGTGGGAGCGAGAGGAGGGTCTCCCCCGAAGAGCGAAGAGATCGTGCAGGTTCATAGGGGGAGATGCGGTCTCTAAGGTAGGTGGGTCCCAAACCGTTTAGGGCTTTGTAGGTGATAACCTGCACCTTGAATTGGGCCCGGAAAACAAACGGCAGCCAATGGAGCTCCTTAAACAGAGGCGTAGAACGCGCCCTGTAGTTTGCTCCTGTTAGAAGCCTGGCTGCCGAGTACTGAACTAATTGCAATTTCCGGGCTGTCTTCAAAGGCAGCCCCACGTAGAGCGCATTGCAATAATCCAGTCTAGAGGTTACTAAGGCGTGGACCACCGTAGTCAGATCAGATGAGGTATGGTCGCAGCTGGCACACAAGTTTTAGTTGTGCAAAGGCCCTCCTGGCCACAGCCGACACCTGAGCCTCAAGCGTCAGCCCCGAATCCAGGAGGACCCCCAAGCTGCAGACCTGCGCCTTCGGGGGGAGTGCAACCCTGTCAAGCACAGGTTGCCACCCAATACCCCGATCGGACTTTCGACTGACCTGGAGGACCTCTGTCTTATTAGGATTCTCAGCTTGTTCGCCCTCATCCAGGCCAACACAGCGGCCAGACACTGATCCAGTATCCGAGGGGCTTCCTTGGATTTTGGTGGAAAAGAGTAGTAGAGTTGGGTGTCATCCGCGTAGAGATGGCACCGAACTCCAAAACCCCGGATGACCTCGCCCAGCGGTTTCATGTAGATATTGAAAAGCATGGGGGACAGAATTGAACCTTGCGGGACCCCACAGGACAATGGCCAGGGGTCCGAGCAGGTGTCCCCCAGCTTCACCATCTGGGAACGCCCCTCTAGGAAGGACTGAAGCCACTGCAGAACAGTACCCCCAAGGCCCATCCCGGAGAGACGTCCCAGAAGGATACCATGGTCGATGGTATCGAAAGCCGCTGAGATATCCAAGAGAACCAGCAGGGTCACACTCCCCCTGTCTAGCTCCCTGCAGAGGTCATCCACCAAGGCGACCAAAGCCGTCTCGGTACTGAAACCAGGCCTGAAGCCAGACTGCGATTGGTCCAGAGAATCCGTATCATCCAAGAATCCCTGGAGCTGAAAGGCAACCACCCGCTCCAAGACCTTGCCCAAAAATGGAAGGTTGGAGATTGGTCTGTAGTTATGCAAGTTGGTCGAATCTAGGGAGGCCTTCTTTAAGATAGGTCTCATCACCGCTTGTTTTAGATTAGATGGAAATCTACCCTGCTCCAAAGAGGCATTAATTATTCTCACAAACCAATCAACCAACCCACCACTGGCCTGTTTTAAAAGCCAAGATGGGCAAGGGTCAAGGGCACAGGTGGTCGCCCTCACCGCTCCAAGAATCTTGTCCACATCATCAGGCTGCACAAGCCGAAACGAATCCCACAAGATCGAACAGACAGAAGCCTCGGTTACCTCACCTGGCATTGCAACAAGGCCAGCATCTAAGTCGGAACGAATCTGAGCGACTTTGTCTGCAAAATGGTGAGCAAACTCGCTACACCGAGTTGCCGGGATGTCAGGTGCCCCCCCCCCCCCAGCCTGAGGAGGGTGGAGGAGCTCCCCAACAAACTGGCATGACAGTTTGAGTGTTGGACTAGGGATCTAAGAGATTAAGGGTGCATCTACACTGTAGAACGACTGCATTTTGATACCACTTTAACTGTCTAAATGCTATGAAATCAAGTTGTAGTTTTACTGCGGGAAAACTGTAAATTAACATTTACCGAAAGCCCTCCCAGACAGCCCCTATATCCCAGGATCTGATCCGAGGTTTTCTGTTTATCCCAGATTATCTGGCAATGAGGACTCATATAATCCAGTTTAGAGCAGAAAATGTGGAATCATCCTGGAATATAAGGCCTGTTTGGAAAGGTCCTGAGTTTTGTTTTCAGTTGCTTAAGTGATAGAGCAAAATACTAATAGTGTCATTGTAGAAACTGAAAAGTCTATTGGATCCCCTCACTGTCCTGAGCAATAACTACAAGCCTAAAATACCCGGCATAGCAAAAGAAAGACACTATTGAATATGGGCCTACATAATGATGGATCACCTTCAGAAGGCATCTAATCTTAACCATTTTATTAATATGCTTGCCCCCTTTTGCACTTCTACCTGGTTTTCTATACTGCAAAAGTGCATAGACAAGCCCTGGTCCACTACTAATATCTAACTTACAAAACTTGTGAATTCTTGGAATTGCTTCATGTTCTTTGATAATCAGAAATGGTTTCCTTTGACTTTGTAAAGGCCTGCCGTCTAGGAAATGAATAAGAAAATGAACGTCTGGTCAAGGGTTTAGATAATAATTTATTTCAATGTAATTTTCCAACAGGGTGCCTCCTAGTCAAAGAGCAGTGAACTGAAAGAAAATGCAGTCTGCTTTCTAATGTACAAAGTGTTATGCAAAGAGAGATGAGGTTAGAGACTTTCATAACAGAGCTTTATTTTGGATCTTGTACCCAGCTTGCACGTAACAGCCCACAAGGATTTGAGACAAATTCTTTTAAACAGCTTTTTCAGTTTAATGTTTTTATGTGATAGCTTAATTGTTTTGTTTTTTAAAAATGTTACAATTAATTATATCAGCATTATGATTTAATCTCAGTCGTAAACTGTTTTGAGTCATGTACCAGAAGGAAAGTGACATAGTAATAAAAGAAATAAAAGGACAAACAAAAGCAGTCAATTTAAAGTCTACTTGAAGAGTGTTGCATCATGTATAGAAAATACTGATGAATTAGATTTTTTTTTAAAAAAAAACATTAGATTCACCCATATAGTGGGAGAGAATTCTTTGAAATCTAGGATTAAAACGACTATAGGAAAAACATGTTTTGTTTTTAAAGATGGTTTTGAAGACTTTTACATTTTTCTATATGGATTTTTGAATTGATAGAATAAAAATCTTCACGCCCATAAGAAAGAAAAACTGACAGATTTTCCCATGACGTTTTATATGAGTATGAATTTTTGAAGCCCCAGTAAATGTTAGCTAAACTGACAATAAATAAATAAATAAACAGTACATTTAAGTATCTTTATTGTATGTCATATTTTCTCAGCCTGATAATATTGAATTATCAGCGTAGAGTAAGGAAGTCTTTGATATAAAAAACAGTGTTTTGACTTGACACAAAACAATATGAGAGTATTTATATTCTTCTTCTTTTATTATTATTTTAGGATTTGTTGTACTGTTGTAATAACAATTACTATTTTGTATGATATGCTAAATACAACAGTTGGAATCTGTGTGGTCTTTATGTATGTTAAAGAATGCAGTCAAGGCATTATGCACTGAATTTTATGCACCCATTGCAAGTGATAGGGTTTCTGGAGCAAAATGAACAGGTGAGACAAACAGGCATGTTTTCATGGATGTGGTGGAAGAGACAGCTCAAAATGAACTTGTGTCTCTTGGGACAAACCTCTCAAATCCCAGAGAGTCATATGGGAACATTTGTTGAGAGAGTTTTTTGAGCTAAAGTTATGGTGTCTTCAGGGAGTGGAAAGCTGCTTGTTTATGTGAGTTGAGTAGAGGCTTACTTGCATGTTTGCTTGTCCGGGTTCTGTTCTGGTGTGAATAGCCTCAGGTCATCTGCATGAGCAACTGCTCTTAGGAAGTAGGGGCATCTACATAGAATTGTGTGTGTGTGTGTTTGTGTGCTTTTTGCATGTTCACAAATAGTTTTAAAAGTTTTTGTCAAAACTTTAAAAATGCCCCCAAAATCATTGGATGTGTGAATCTTTCTGAAACTTGGGGTGAATGATATCCTCATTATTGTTTTTTAAAATGTTATTTCTAAAAACATTTTTAAATCCCGTAAATCAGTGGATGAGTGAAACTTTCTGAAACTTGGAGGAGGGGGCGGCTTTTCTACAGTTGTAGCAAGTTTCATTCTGATAGCTCTAACAAAGAGGGAGGAAGGAGCTCCTGAAGTTTCCCCATTGGCACAATTACTTAACCAAAAATAATGAATTCATTATATTGTTATAATTATGCTACAGACCCCTTACGATATTTTAGAAACACTTTAGAAACTAATCACTCCCTCCCCTCCCCCCCCCCCACAATTTAGTAATGAGTATTAAAACATTTTTCTCATTGATCACACAGGCCTAGTAAATATACAGTTATAATCCCACGGTTTTGTCTAATTGGTAGAATATGGGCAGAAAAAGAGTTGTATTTTTATTATGCTCTTTTAAAGAAAATAATGCACTTTCCTACATGTTGATTTAAGATAATACAATGTGTTGACCTACAGTTGACCATTTCCAGAATGATGAGTCAATATACAGTAAGCCGCCCTGAGTCCCCTGTTGGGTGAGAAGGGCGAGATATAAATATTGTAATAAATAAATAAATAAATAATACAGTAGAGTCTCACTTATCCAAGCTAAACAGGCCTGCAGAAGCTTGGATAAGCGAATATCTTGGATAATGAGGGATTAAGAAAAAGCCTATTAAACATCAAATTAGGTTATGATTTTACAAATTTAGCACCAAAATATCACGATATATTGCAAACATTGACTACAAAAATGGCTTGGATAATCCAGAAGTTTGGATAAGCGAGGCTTGGATAAGTGAGACTCTACTGTATTTCTTATTTGATAATTCATTTTTAACTTTGCTTAGGTTGCACTGCCTTTAACTCACTTATTGAAAATCAAAGGGTAAAAGGGCAGAGGTTGTTGCATGTGACACAGTGTGCCAGGATGCCACACAGGATGGGGCTGAAGTAAGAGGTTATTTATAGGCTTCACTGATCTTTGCATACCTTTTTGGATCTTCACTGTGCAGGATTGACAACAAGTGCATGATTGAAGCAGTGCACATTCTTTCCTCAGAGTATTGCCTTTTGTTGTTACCAACTGTATTGGCTTGCTTGGTCTATTGCAGGTAGTGAGAGAAAAAATTAAGAATTCAGTGTACACCTAGGCATCCTTTTGGTGAAGAAAAGAGCTCATATACTCTCTCTAGGTCACCGGGACCTAAGGGTTTGTTTTCACTCATAAAGTCTTGGAACTTGGGTGGGAGTACTCTTGATTTAACTTCCAGTAAATGTCCAGATGGGAAGCAACCCAATCATTGGATTGAAGGGAATAATAAGGAGATGATAAAGGGTTGACACCTCGCCTTAGCTGAACCCTTATTAGTTCTCCCCCTCTTGCTCCTTGTCAGGTTAAATCTAACTTAAATAGAGTATAGGTCAAATATCTGACCCAACTTTCTGTGCCTGGTCTATTTACTTTGGTGGTTAGTCATCAAATGAAATTTTCATTTTCAAAAAAATGCTTAATGAGAAAAAAATACCTTGAAGCAGTTGACTATTTTCCCAAGGAATAGATACTGTTTCATTGAGGATGACATTCCTCAATAGGGAAATAGGGAAATTGAGACCCTCCAAATGTTAGATTGCAGCTGCTTCATCCCTCATCTTTGCCCATATTGTCTAGGACTGATGAAATTTGTAATCTAATAATATTTGGAAAACTACAAATCATTGGTCTCTATTTTAAATTCAGATTAAAAACCATTAATTTCAAGGCTGTTCTTTCCAAATAGAGCATTTGGTCAGAAATATATGCATGCTGTACCTAATTACCTGGGAGTAATCTACATTCAATGCAATTGAACACTTTTCTGAACATGTTTGTATAGGATTCCGCTGCTGATCCTTTTATTTCTCCAAAGTTTAGTTCTAAGTTGAGCATCCTTAGAAAACTATCTCTAGAAGCTTGTAACAAGTTATCTAACTCATCAATTGACACTAGATGTGAAGACACTCAGAGTTCCAACCAGATCCCAAATGTTTTTTACTAGCACTTTTCAGCTGATGACTCTCTTCGTTTGAGAACTAAAATGAAGACTTGATTGAATTGCCCACTAATGGGAGTTCTTTGCTGGATTTTTCTTTCAAGTGAGGATAGCAATTTTTTCTAAGTGTAGGAAGAAAGGTTTTCCACATTTATAAAGTATCTTCACACATTCCTATAACTTCAGTACAGCTTCTGATTGCTTCCAACATGGGGTCCATTTACACAATGACTTTCTTGTAGGAATGGTGGACTGTTTTCAGTTAAGCACTTTTGTGAACAAATTAAATATGTGGAGTAAATCAGTACAAATCTTTTCAGAAGCAAAATCTACATTTGGAGATTTTGTACAAATTCATATATATCACTCCAGTTCATACTATGAAAATAGAATCTTACTCCTATTTTATTCATCTATCATGAGTTTTTATGGGTAGAAGGAGACACCGCTGCATCCTACTATCTCAAATTTTCAGATTGTAAAGCAGGAGTGGCATGCAGCCTGAAAAACTCCAACATGCAGAGTCTCAAATCCCACAAATGTGCAGGTTTAAAATGTTTTTAAAATCCCGCTTGACCCCCATGGCTTAAAACTGTTGCATAATGGTTTTTCTCCCTCAACTTCAAGTCTTTGATATATCTTGGACATCTTAAAGCCTTCCCCCTCCCAAATTATCCCCAATTCAGAAAACCAGAAGTGATGTCACTGACTCCTTATTTCAATTTTGGCTGATTTTCTGTAGTCCTGTAAGTAAGAGAACACCACAGAAATATAGGTAGGGAGCTATAGCACTGGGGGAATAGAGGTACTACATTTTGTAGCAGTTTTGAGCCATTGTTGGACTGGATAAAAACAGGTCCAGGTTGTTATTTAAAAAAAAAATCTCATGGCTTATAAACACCAATGTGGCTCACTAGGGGAAGCCAAAATGGCTACTGATTTTTCTCTGTTTATCCAAGTGTCCTGTAAAGTGTATACGTGAATTTCGAACCAGGCTTTCCAGCAGTTAGCTTTCAATTTCTGTCCTTCTACACCATGAATACTCTATGCTAGACAGACAGTATCCCCTTGATTGCCACTAGCTTGGAAACATTAGGGTGAGGACTAAAATGTTGACATTAAATTGTTCAAGAAAAATATTTTTCAAAAACTTCAGTACTAAAAAAACCCTACATTAAAGTGTTAGCTACTTCAGTGACTAGTTATATTGTGAAAATAATAATACGGAAACTGTGACAAACTAAAGTAATGAGCAACATCAAAGAGGCTATGCATTGAATTCCATAATGTTAACTTGATTGTCAAATGCTAACTCTCTTTTTTTATTAAATTGTTGTGGGAAATTAGAGCCCATTGTTATAAAATAAAATAAAACAAGAGCTCTGTAAAACAGGAGCTCATTAGTTGCCATCATGTCCAGCTTACAGCATGAATGGGAGACCTCCAAGTAACCTTGTTAGCAACAGCCTGCTTAGGTCCTGCAGATTCAGGGATGTGACTGCCTTGATTGAATCTATCCACCTGTAATGTGGTCTTCCTCTTTTCCTCCTGCCTTCTACCTTATCAGGTGTTACAGTCTTTTCTAGTAAGTCATGTCTTATGATATGGCCAAAGTCCAACCATCTCAATTCAGTTATCTTGGCTTATAGAAAGAGTTCACACTGTATTTGATTTAAAAGTAAAAGGTAAAGGTTTCTCCTTGATATTAAGTCTAGTCAAGTCCGACTCTGGGGGATGGCACTCATCTCCATTTCTAAGCTGAAGAGCCGGCATTGTCCGTAGACACCTCCAAGGCCATATGGCCAGCATGATTACATGGATCACCATTCCCTTCCCACAAGAGCAGTACCTATTGATCTACTCACATTTGCATATTTTTGAACTGCTAAGTTGGCAGAAGCTGGGGCTAACAGCAAGAGCTCACTCTGCTCCCTGGATTTGAACCGCTGAACATCAAGTTCAGCAGTTCAGCATTTTTAACACCTCCGCCACCGGAGTTCCTGTTTTATTTTATTTTATTTTGTTTTATTGGCTTTAGGACCCATTTATTTGTCCTTTTGACCATCTGTGGAACTCACAGAACTTTCCTCCAGCACCACATTTCAAATAATATAAACAGATATTAACTAATGTGTTTTAAATTATTATTTCTAAACATTGCTCCTATTCTAGATCCATATGTTCTCCTTCCTATATTTATTTATGTATTTATTTATTATTTTATTTCCATCATTTCTACTCCGCCCTTCTCACCAAAGGGGACTCAGGGCGGCTTACAAAACTGGCAATTAATGCCGATACACCATAGTACAATAAGTAAAACATTAAAACAGTTTAAACAGTTATACAATATACAAGGTTTAAAACAGTGCAAAATGCTTATGCCGTTCGTCCACCAGACCTTGTATAAAAACTGTATTCCAGACCAAGTCGAAGCCAGTAGGGACTTATTCTTTAAACGCTTGCATGCATAGCCAGGTCTTCAGTTTCTTTCTGAACTCCAAAAGGGATGGAGCCTGCCGGATGTTGCTGGGGAGGGAGTTCCACAGCCGAGGAGCCACCACTGAGAAGGCCCTGTCTCTCGTCCCCACCCGCCGCGCTTGTGAGGCGGGTGGGATCGAGAGCAGGGCCTCTCCAGATGATCTTAAAGTTCTCGTAGGCTCGTAATGGGAGATACATTTGGACAGGTAAGTTGGACCAGAACCGATTAGGGCTTTGTAGGCTAGAACCAGCACTTTGATCAAAAAGCCTTGTAAAAGTGAAGACAGTTTTGGGGAAATCTTTAAAATTTGATGAGGAAACAAATACCTTCTTGTCACCATAAAATGGGACCCCTTCATCGGTCAGTAGTTATATTTATAATCTTCTCCCTTTCTTTGATCTCTCTTTTTAAAATAAATCTAATCTGCCTTGTCGAATCTGACAAAAAATACATAACACAAAGCACATAAATTAAATATCTTATGCATCATTACATGTTTGATATGTCTTTTTCCAGCCTCATCACTTTAAATGTTCTGGCCGTGGCCATGGAACTGAGATTTCATCAAGCAAAGTAAAAAGATTGCACCTTTGACTTGGCCTTTGTGTGCAGCCAATTTAGCAAGCTTGTTTGTCCAAGTGGACAGTCCAAAATATGGATGATTAGATGCCTGATTACATGAAAGTGTTGCTGGATGAATCAGACTGCATTGCCAATTACTAGGACAGTGGGTTTGGATCTAAAAGGGACTGTCTCCTTTACAAAAGGAAGCTGCTAATTACAGCTTCCAGCTTTAGAGTCGGCTTTAGGCAGTTCTATCGATGGATTAATCAGCTAAAGCTTAATGAGTTGATCATTTTCAGAGAGTCAGGTTTAACTCCTAGGGGGTAAATCAACGGTGTACATTTGCTGATTTGGAGGATACTTTGGTTGTGGCATGATGTTGTAATAGGGATGGGAAAGAAGGAATTAAGCATAGTCCCTTCCAGAGATTTTGTTTAGCCTTTGTCTGTTAAATAGCAAGCATGCTAAATAGATTAGTATCAGCATTGAGGTTTTGGAGATTTAATAGAATTATAGAATTGGAAGGTACTGCTAGTGCCATCTAGCTCAATCTTCTATGAAGCAGAAATGGACAATTAACACAATATTGAAATATGCTCGTTCTCATCTGTTTAAAGATCTCTAAGGAAGGGGAGTCCATCACTCTCTGGGTGTATCCTACTGAGAAACTCTGACAGTAAAGAAATTATTCCTAATGTTTTGGTTGAATCTTTTTTCTTGGTGCTTAACCAATTGGTTCCATCTGTATTTTCTGGAGAGAAAAAAAAACATGCTCACTTCCTCTTTTGCATCCATACAGATATTTGAAGATGGCTGTCATGTCACCTTTCAGTTTTTCTTTTCTTCAGGCTAAATATATTAACCCCCTAAATTGCTCCATCTAGGGCAGTGGTTCTCAACCTGTGGGTCCCCAGATGTTTTGGCTTTCAACTCCCAGAAATCCTAACAGTTGGTAAACTGGCTGGGATTTCAGGGAGTTGTAGACCAAAAACACTTGGGGACCCATAGGTTGAGAACCATTGATCTAGTGAATGGTTTCCAGATTGCTGGTCATCGCAGTTGCCTTCCTCTGGGCACATTCCAGCATACCAATATCTTTCTTGTACTGGGTTTCCCCAAACTGTTTAAATAAGCTGATTTATTTATTTAAATGTGATTTATTCATTTGTTAAATGGCAGTTCATTGGTCAATTAAAAAGTATTTAGGCCATAGTGATAATCCAGTTGTTCATGGTAGACCCACTGAATCAAGGAAATGTACATAAATGTTGACTTACCACATTACTATTGATTCAATTTTTTCCTAATTGGGACTAAGAACTGGTGTGCTTGCTTCTAATGGACTGAAACAAAGCAAAATATTTTTCATTATGCCTTTGGATTTATTACATCGTGCACCTGGGTTTTTGAAACTTTTATACTATTCTGGTGAGGGAGCAGAGTCAGAAGGATAAGACCAAGCAAACTAGATAACTAACCATAAGAAAAGTGGTCTACTTATAGGATAATAATTCAAGGAAGATGGCTCACTGATTGTTTGTTATTTGAATTTGGGTTAGATTTCTTAAAATTTATGGTTCTTCATATGAAGGAATTGCTACTTCATGATTTATCTTTATTTTGTGACACTTTGCCTTAAAAGTAAATGCATCATGCTTAGTTAGGATTCATGAAATTATGTAAATATGCACAGAGTATGAGATACATTTCATGAAAGTTTGAAACAATAATTATGGAAAAACCTCTGATGCATTTTAAAATCTATTCTATTTGTTTCCTGAAAAGAGTGTCACGCTAACTCTGAACTTTCTGGTTCTTTTGTGATAATGACCATACTTTTATTAAAACAATATCGTGAAATCTTTGGCAACGAGTTTAACGTTAAAAGCATGTGTTTGTCATACATGACAGCCAGCAATTTGTGAGCCATTTCTAAATGACATTTTGCATTATTCACTGTAATATTTTATTCTGTCATTTAGCATGTATTCTTATTTTCTTCAGACATTATTATGGAATAGCTCCAAGCATCCTCATTCAAGGTAGTTTCAAGGATTTTATGCCATCTGTGGAAAGCAGTCTCAAATGCATGTTATGACCCACAATCTTTTTCTGCCTTTTAATTACATGAATAGATTTTTCGGTGAATGCTTGGAAGACTTTTAAGAAAAGACATGATTGGGGGTTATTCAAAAAGATTTTCAAGGCATTAAAAGCTGTCTTTAGTCATGAAAGGCGATGCAATTATTATTACTTTCCATTAAATGAAAATTGTCTCAGAATCCTTTCTGCTATTGTTTTTATTCTGTAGTAGTTTATGAGCTTTGTTTCTTTGCATCTTTACCTGCCCCCCCCCCCCCCCAAATATTCTACTTTTTGAATATGACTTCATGTCTCTTTTCTACTATTGTGGATAGTTTACCTGGACAAGCATGTCAAAAAGACTTCAAGGAAAGGCAGTCTTTTCATGGCCTCTATGGTCAAAGACTGTGATGTAATGTAAGGTGCCAGAGTGAGACCTATAGTGGGATGGGCTCATGGGCTATTTAAGGCTGCCTCTTTCTCCTTTCATGTCCTTTTTTGTATTGTTGCAGAATAGCCCACCCTTCCTCCTTCAGTGCAGTGTGAGTTTTCTGTCCCCATTATGGCCAAGAATTTTATTCCCTTCACCTTTTTTGTTTTCCTATTCCATATTGTATCTTAGGGACTTTAACAATTGGCTCAGAGTGGCGTCTTTAAATAGGTTGTAATTTGGAAGGTAATTGGGGGGATTTGAGACTTTATTATATACCTTGGCATTCCTTTTGGTGAATGATAGGGCTCTGGGATGGCCTCTACAGGTCCCATGAGACTTGCAAAGTGGGGCAGAAGTCTACCCTTGAGAGTGGTCTGGAAGATTTGCTATCACTTATACTATTCTGATACTTGAATGCCCCCTAAGGACTTCATCAGATAGGCGAGGGGAAATCAGGAGGAATTGTCTTACCTCATTCCCTATCATCTTGTCCCATCTTCCAGGATGGCCAGCCATCTCACATCTTTATGCCTTTCCCTGTCTTCTTCCCACTTTCCACCACTTTCTCCAGTTTGTGTTACCCAACTCCTAAAGATGGTCTTTGGGCTCCGTTTCCATGAACTTAGGAAATGGAGCACCAAAGAGACCCACCAGAAGTGCTTTTATGTCATTTGGTGGCCTCCATGGAACTCCCATGGGGCTCTGTTTTCTAAACACATGGAAAAAGAGCCTAAAGGCCATCTGATGAAGTAGGGAGCAAGCCAACTATTGGATTGCCTTTGGAACACAGTTGTTTAACCCAAAGAAGACTGAGGAGGGAGTCTAGAGTAAACACTTGGCCTCAACTGGATCCACAGCAGATTTCTCCCTGCTCTTACTCTTTTCAGATTCAATTAACTTAAATATTTATGCACTCATTTAAGCCATTTTGCTGTGTCTGATTTCATTATTCAATGATTGGTCATCAGTGTATTTTATTATAACATTTATGTTTTATACGAGAGTTTTGTTTTTTGTAGTGCTCTCAATGGCAAGAGTGTTATAAAATTCCATACCTCCTGAACAACTCTTATGCATTATTTTGAGAAACTGTTGCAATTTTTTTCTTGACAGTAGTAATTTTTAATCATGTTTTTCTTTTTTTTTAATCTGTGACTTTCTTTTGTTATATAGGTCAGTGCTGTGATCTTGTTAGTGTAGGCCAATAAAGGCTGTTGTTGTACATTTATGTTCTGTGTTCTTTCATGAAACAAACAAAAAAAAAACCCAGTGATATTGCTGCTAGTCTTCCTAATACACTAAATGGACATTGTTCAGTGGAGTTAGACTTTAGACCAGGGGTCCCCAAACTTTTTAAACAGGGGGGCAGTTTGTGGTTCCTCAGACTGTTGGAGGGCCAGACTATAGTTTTTTTTAAAAAAAACTATGAACAAATTCCTATGCACACTGCACATATCTTATTTTGAAGTAAAAAAACAAAACGGGAACAAATAAAGCCTCAATGTTAATAATAATAATAATAATAATAATAATAATAATAATAATAATAATAATAATAATAATAAATCACACAGTCCTAACTGCTTGGGAAGTGTTCAACTTGTGATTTTGTCATACGAAATCCAGCATATATATCTCGTTTGCTGTGTTATACTGTGTCCTTCTGTCAATAATAATAATAATAATAATAATAATAATAATAATAATAATAAAGAGGGTTGGAAGAGACCCCTTGGGCCATTTAGTCCAATCCCCTTCTGCCTTTGTGTACCAAAAGCACTAGAAAAGCACCCCTTAATAATTAATAATTACTTAAATAATAATTAAAATACCATTATAAACAAGCAAAGCTTTGTAAGGCACGCACCAGGCGAGGGAGGAGGTGGGAAAGGTGGAGGAGGAGGGAACCGCCACCATGGGGGCCGGATAAATGGCTTCGATGGGCCGCATGTGGCTTCCGGGCCTTAGTTTGGGGACCACTGCTTTAGACTATGCACTGGGACCTGAGTTTTGACATGACTCCGTATTGCTTATGATGAAGTGAAAGTAAAACCTAAATGTGGGTTGCTGCATTTACTCACTCTTTTTCCTTGAGGTGCTGGTTATCCACCCTGCCTATTTTCCTTTTTCTCCTATACATTAAATTGTACATTCCCTGAGGCTTTTATTTTAGATTTTTTATGGTATTGTGGTGCTACTGTTTGTAGTAATAGTCGTATTAGCAACAATAATTGTTGTCTGAAACAATTGAATTCTCTGAATTCTCCGATATGTTTTGGCCAGGTCAAAAGTTGGCATTGTCATGATCTCATATCCTTCCTGTTTTGACTCTGTAATGGATATCAGGAACACCAGAGCTTTATAACATGAACCCAGATGCAAGTGTAAATAATTTATGCCAGCTGTCAATCCCTGTAACAAGCTTCAATGGACCTGCCACTAGATGAATACTGGTGCTGTTCTCTCCTCCATGGTGGAGTATGAATACCTTTTTACCACCCGCCTTCATTCTAGCATCTTCTTTTTCCAGAATTCCTCTGTCAGAATTTCCTTAGAAACACTCAGCCACTGTGGTAACTACTTCCAGTCAAAAGCTCTAGGGATGCAGCAGGAGATTTAACTCAAAGACACATGGCTACACTTCACAGAGTTACACAGAAGAACTGAGAGCAGGCTGCAGCACACTTCAGGATCCGATAAAATAAAATTATTTTTAAAAAAATCATGCAGCTACTTCCACATGTCCAGAGGCTTTTTGCTTTGTAGTTTCTTTCTATTAGAATCCCTGCCATTAGATTATATTATTTTTTCTGAGTTTTCAACTTGATGCCTAGGAATGATAGGAATGGTTTCCCTCACTTTTGGCATATCTACTTTGTGCCTGAATAAGGTTTTGCCTTTCTGTTCCTTCTCACCCACCCCTTTTCATTTTACACATGCTGTCCTTTAAACTCAGATTCATTTTCTTTCTTTTTTTTTCTTTCTCTACTTTTGGGAGCTTGAACAAGGATGTGCTGAGCAAGAAGAGCTTCTTCTTCTTTATCTTTGAAAAGAAGATAGCAATGGAAGTTTCTTCAATAATTTTGGACAGAGAGGAGACATGGAATGGGAGAAAGCTATTTAGATATTGGCTTAAAACATTCAGTACAGGCTTTATATACCTGGCACTGTAAAAGCACATCCTATTTTAGAAGGAATGAATGAATGACTGGAATATGAAGTTGTGGCGCAAAAGATAACTGTAAACAACTGTTTAATAGAATGGCAGAGATTCGCTGTCACTACCTCAAGGAAAGGAAGCTGCCTCCACCCGTCTTTCAGTTTATTGGAGATGGAGATCTCCTGAGCAGGAGGAGGTACTTTGAGTCCCATTATCAAGGGAACAAAACATCCTATCCTTGCCACTTTGAAGCATAATAGAAATGGAGAGAGTTACTTTTCGAATGGGGTAAGAGTAATGAGTGAGAGTACCTACAGGCAATGTTTACAGATTCCACTGGAAAATAATGCTCCCAACTCTGGTTTTGTGCTCATTAAATCTATATATATAAAAGAGTGATGGCATCAGGGCAGCGGACAAAACAACAAAACTACAGGCCCCCCAACCTCGAAATTTGACAACACAACCCATCATTCACGGCTCTAGGTTGATACAACAAAAAGAAAAGAAAAATAAAGTTCTAATTACAGGGAGAGGAATAATAGTTTTTATCCAATTGCTGCCAGTTTGAAGGCTAAGCTCCGCCCACTTGGTCTCCTAGCAACCTACTCAGCCCAGGGGACAGGCACAGTTAGGCCTCACTTAGGCCTCTTCCACAAATTATCAGATTTTAACTGGATTATATGGCAGTGTAGACTCAAGGCCCTTCCACACAGCTATATAACCCATTTGCACTGTTATATTGTGTTATGATATGTTGTTTTATTCTGTTATATTGTATGGTGTCTGGGCATGGCCCCATGTAAGACGCCCCGAGTCCCCGTTGGGGAGATGGTGGCGGGGTATAAATAAAGTATTATTATTATTATTATTATTATTATTATTATTATTATTATTATTTATAATCTCATATTATCTGCTTTGAGCTGGATTATCTTGACTCCACACTGCCATATAATCCACTTCAGTGTGCATACTAAACATAAAGACAACCATACAACAGACATTCAATACCACCACTACCTCAACAATTTCTCACCAACACTACCAGACAACGCCACAGCAACGCATGGCCGGGCACAACTAGTATGTGTATATTTGTCTACAGTGTGCAAAATCTGTCAAGAAACATTTCTACGATAATTTGTCTCTATTGCCTTGCCTTTTTATTCAAGCAAAGTTTTGGCAACTGACTGGCTGACAAACATAAAATGTGTATTTAGAAGTGTCCTCTGTGTAAGTTTAGATAGGGTACACGGTACATTGCCTTCATTATTCCTGGGAGTGTTCAATGAGAAGAGTTGTTTTAATACAGGGTGTTTGAAAAAGAACTCACTAGTTTTAATGTATTTATACTTAAAACCAGGGAGTTCTTTTTCAAACACCCTGTATTTCTCAGAGGTCAATCAAATAATGAAGACCAGGTTCATAATAAGGACACTCAACTGAAAAGGAGCCTTGATAATACAATTTTGCCTGATCAGGTTTTGTTTTGTTTTTTTGTTTTTTTGTTATTTTTGCAGTTCTGTATGCTTCACTCCCACCAATTTAATTTTATTTTTAAAATAATTTTTATTAAAGATTTTTTAGATTGTTTATACATTTAAAAGATTGGGTTTATAAGGCTGGGAAAATTGGGTTGGGAAAGGGCTGGGAGTTATTGGGAAGTGAGAAGAAAAAGGGTGAAGGGAAAGGAAGGAAAGGTGGGAGAAGAAAAAGAAAAAAGTTGTATCTTCCATTCTTCTTCCTTACATTCACATGTAGTACTTTTAGTCTCTTTCATTATTTAAAGAAAAAAAATATATTGTATTGTCCCTTTTCATCATCCTAATTTTGAACTCTTTTTTTCTTTGTCCATTTTATGTATTTAAATAATCTTCAAAAAGCCTCCAGTCAGTTGTTTTAATGGGTCTTCCATTGTTTCTCTTCATTAAGAATGTTAATCTGTCCATGTCTTTTATTTCTGTTACTTTATCTAATCATTGTTCCTTGGTCCGGGCCCGGCCTGTGGCACAGGCGGGAGAGCAAGCCAGCTGCAATTAACTGCAATGAATCACTCTGACCAGGAGGTCATGAGTTCGAGGCCCGCTCAGAGCCTATGTTTGTTTGTCTTTATTCTATGTTAAAAGGCATTGAATGCTTGCCTATATGTGTAATGTGATCCGCCCTGAGTCCCCTTCGGGGTGAGAAGGATGGAATGCTGTAAATAAATAAATAAATAAATAAATAAATAAATAAATTGGTTGGAGTTGCCTCTATTTTTGAAAGTTTTGTGAAAACTGTCCTTGCCACAGTTGTTAAATATGGAAATAATATGTCCTTGTTTAAATTGAAATCTATCTCCTTGTCTGTCATTCCTAATAGATAATATTCAGGTTTCATTGAAAATTTTACTTTTAAAATCTTTTGGCATTCTTCATGTATCATTTTCCAGTACTGGGGGTGGGGGGTGGGGGGTTAGAGGCAAGGGGACTCAGCCCTCTGTCAAGAAGTAAACTCTTCACTCAAGAAGAGCAGGCTGGGACAAACCAGTTGTAAATCAGACTAAAATCAGATTAGTCATACAACCCTAGAAATAGCAAACGCTTCCACAGGAAGAGTTCATAGTTTTTAGAAGTTGATAGGTTATGTGCATGTGACTTTTAAAGTCAGAAGGAGCTCTCATGAAAGCACCATGTGATGTGATACACATGAAGGAGCAGATTGTGAACTTAGAAGACAAAAAATCACATACCCGATTGAGCACATTCATGCTCGCAACATAGATAGATAGGTCTTTAGAATCTGGCTACAGAAGTCAAACAGAGAATGTGAAATATTGAAAGACAGGAGACCTCTTCACCCTGGCCCCATTCCCTGTGGATGCCTTAGGAGTGATAACAGAGAAAAGTGTGTAGGTTTCTCTTTTAGTCTATAGTATAGTCCCAAAATTTTGATGCTCAGATAAAGTTGTCCCTACTTAAGCTCAGCATGGAACATTCTGACTTCTCGCAATTTGCTAGTAGTCTCATCAAGTCAATTTAGTGCTTCTGAAGGAATGAAGAGGACAGCAAACAAAGAATTGCTCATGCTGGCCTATATACAGTTAGTCTGAATTATTGGGTGGGGGGACTTTTTGCCACCTCAATAGAAAATTTGGAGTGGAAACCTTCACTTCTGTATAAAGTCAAAAATAGGTGAAATCATGTCTGAACTGCATAATTTAGAGAAAATCACCTTCTGTGCCCTCTCCATTGCCAACAAGCTGATACTTTTTCAAAGTGACAATAACTACTTGAAAGAGAATAGGAAATGAAAGGCACGTAGTTTCTTAGTTTGAACTGCTTCTCCTATCTTTTCTCTATATCACACTGATAATTTTTCCTATCTGAAAGTCATAAAGACACTTTCATAGTCATGCAAAAACATGCATGTACATTCAGGTTGTTGTCACTGTCTTGATTTTTTTTTTTAAGGGGAGACAGTGTGGTGTAGTAATTCATGAATTGGATTGGGATTCTGAGGCCCCTTCTACACTGTCCTTCTAGCCCAGCATCTGATCACAAGTTATCTGCTTTGAACGGGATTATACGAGTCTCCACTACCATATAATCTGGGATAAGAAGATAATCTGGGATCAGATCCTGGGAAAGAAGAACAGTGCAGAAGAGGCCTGGGAGACAAAGATTTGAATCCCCCCTTGGCCATGGAGATTTTTTAAAAAATCACATTCTTTCAGCCTCAGAGAAAGCAGTTGCAAACTCTCTCTGAACTCTCAGATCAGAGTGAGTTTGCTGTTGCTTTCATCTGACAACAACTACAACAATACTTTTTGTTTAAACTGAGCCATTGTCACCACACTTGGAATCTTTTCATGCTACATAATTATGATGCTATGCTCCATTTTAACTTCCTATGGCAACTTCCTATGGAATCAGTTTAAGGTTGTGTGTTTAGAATTCTCAGCTGGAGAACTCAAGTATCTCACTATATTATGACCTCCATAATCCCATAATATACAATTATGACACCTAAAGGAATCATAGTGCTGTATGTACATAAATAATGGAGCCTCCCGTGGCCTAGGGGATAAAAGCCTAATGACTTGAAGGTTGGGTTGCTGACCTGAAAGCTGCCAGTTTCGAATCCCACCCAGGGAGAGCACGGATGAGCTCCCTCTATCAGCTCCAGCTCCATGCGGGGACATGAGAGAAGCCTTCCACAAGGATGGTAAAACATCCGGGCGTCCCCTGAGCAACATCCTTGTAGATGGCCAATTCTCTCACTCCAGAAGCAACTCCGGTTGCTCCTGACATGAAAAAAAGTACATAAATTGGCCCATGCAGTCCAGATTAACAGTTCCCCAGAGCAGGAAGCTTATTGCTAGTGACATGCTAGTGATCGCACATTTTAAAAAACCCAAGCGTATAGGATTGTGAGTACCTACCAGTTCATGTACCTATGTATGACCAACACTTCTATACCATAAAGAAGCTGTTGAAGAGTGGATTAATCATACTCTCAATTTATAATTTTGGGGATGTATACTTGATGTAGGGATGGAAAGCATATTTCTATTCATGAACATAATTTTCTATGCAGAAAATTTTGTTTCTAGCACCAAAAGTGCTCCTTTCTGTGAACAACAACCATGTGTACATTTTGCACAGAAAAAGCTGCACAAGTACCAATAGACTTCAAAAAAATATGGTTTTTCCAGGATTTTCCTGCGGCAAGCAGAAAATTGGTAAATTTACTTTTTGTCTCCTTTGAGAAAAATTCATTGTTGACTTAATGAAGCGTAGTCTGCTGAAATGGGTTTGGCTATCCCATATGCACATATAGAAGCATACTTGACTGGTTCTAGCAGCTTTCACATTAGCAGCACATTGGGAAATTAGAGATCAACCTTCTTTCTGATTTTTTTTTAAATCGAGTCGATTTTTTCCATCAGGGTTTCACAGCACTATCCCAATGTAGCCTACACATCAATTGGTTAAGTAAAACAGGATAAAATGAAGAGCTAGTGGGATTGTGGATAATCTCTTTCAATACATGCCAAGAAATGTGGCACAATATGTGAAAGCAGCTGTGAATGCTGTCTCTTTGGGCCAAAAAAGGATGTTTTCTAAGTAATCTAAATTTTCTGGCTCAGTAGTAGCAACAAAGGAGAAGTGGTATAAGGAAATTATTGTTGCTCACAGAATCCCCTTTCTTCTTAAATTCATCTCTTTCAGGGGTGAGGAAAATGGTCATTTTCATTTTGTTCAGCATTGAACATTTTAAACCTCATTTTCCTCCAAATGTCCTCAAAGATGGCATTCATACCCATCTATCCAGGCAAAATCCATGGGGAATATCAAATAGCACTTGCCTTCCATTTATAAGTTAAAAGTTACAGGATTATCTTCTGTAAATTAGGACACACATCCATGTTTCCTGAATGAGAGATATCATCCTTTGCCAAAGGAAGGTCCACTGGAGAATCAGTATGCCAACCAGTATAGCTATGTGACATAGTTAAAGACTTTGCATTATTTGTACTTGTTGCTGATTAATTGGTTCATGAGGACATAGGTCACCATGTAACGAACTACACTATACAGCATAAAAGCTCCACTGTATATATTACTATCTAATATCAATGGCAGGATCATTGTTTTCCATTTTCAGTCACGTATTCTCTCACATTAATTAGTCCACACCAAATGCTACATTCAGATTCCTGGCACCATCATTTTAAAAAGCAGATAAAATACAATTAGCCAAACATACAGACATTTGCATAGTGTCAGCAGAAAGCACCACAGTTTTGGTACCCCAGGCAGTCACTCAGTTTGCCTCCATGGTTGCATCTGTCCACGTCTCTTCCAATTCTGTAATACTGAGAAAATCTGGAATAAGGCATTTGGTTTCCTCTGTTGCCAAACATTGGATGCACAAATGGAAGCCAGTAAATTGCATCAATTATATGCAAATAAGATCACACCTTCTATGACGTCTTCTTCCTAGAAGCGATGCCTTTCATTCCGAAATGGTGAGCAGTGAATTACAACTCCCATTGCCAAGTTAGTAGCTTTTTTTGCAATATAGAGTATTATGCAGTAGTATTTATAGTAAACATCAAACCATCCCTTGTCTCTGTAATTCATTGGAGGTGGAAGGGGGGGGGACCTAGTTTACTTCTTTTTAGGAAGCAAGAATGTGTTTATTGGAAATATAATGTGGAGCCAGATACTGCTGCTTATGTTTGAACTGATTTCAGAATATATGATGCATAAACTTAAAGACTGCTTGTACCAACAGTAAGTAGATGATAGACTCATTACAGTATAATCTCGTTTTCAGACATCATTTCCAAGATAGAGATGGTTTCAAAGTACAAATACTTGGCAACCTTGAGCAAGATGTAGAAAGGTGTTGAAGAAAGCCACCCGTGAAATTGTGTGATTTTATAAAATGGTGCCTTTGAAAGAAATAAAATAGGAAGGGATAAGGAGAAACAGTTAGAAGAATTGCCAGGAAAGTTAATTTAAGCATTCATTTAATGACAAGACACAAAGAGACTGAATGATTCTTCCAATATAATTCCTTTGCTACCAAAATTATGTTTTAAAGACAAAAAATGTTTAAGAATTATGATAGTGGGAATGGATTTTCATTCTTGATGGACAAGTCCTAAGAACTTGTCTCTTGCATAATCTCTTTTCTTTTAAATAATAACATTTAATAGCCCTGGATAAGGCCTTCAATAATTGCACTGCTGTTTTAGAGTGCTGAACAATTTGGAGATTCTGATTGTTCTGAATGTTGGCAATATATGTTTCTGCAGCCTCTCACAGATTGTCTTTGTGCAATGTTGATTTTAGGAGCTTTTCTGTTGTTGGACTTATTTTAGGTTGCATCATGCATCAGTAAAACTGGTGTGTTTGCCAAAACATCTAGAGCACTTTTGGAGTAACATTGCAACTATGTTATCGCCCAGTTGCAGCTGACTTTTTGTTGTTTGATTTTGTAATGCTGTTGCATGTTTTTATATCTTTCAGTTGTCTGATAGCTTGGACAGAAAGGTACTAATTAACATTTTGTAAATAAATAATTTGAAATGTAAAGCTTAGGCAGTTCTTGGAAGAGTAAAATGAACAGGATAGTTTCATGGTGGTATGTGAACCATCATATATAGAAATTCATAGAAACTTCTATAGGCTTGTTCACCATCAGATATTTTACTATCATGCTTCCAACCGGAGATGGAAAGTAAGAAAGTAAAGGTACATGTGCAGCTGTTTATAGTTCTACTGGTAATAAGGGTAGAACAGGGTTGGATTATTTAGGACCTCATCATATTTAATTCTCTGATGTGGGCGTAACCTATGGATGTGAGAGCTGGACCATAAGGAAGGCTGAGCGAAGGAAGATAGATGCTTTTGAACTCTGGTGCTGGAGGAAAATCCTGAGAGTGCCTTGGACCACAAGAAGATCCAACCAGTCCATCCTCCAGAAAATAATGCCCGGCTGCTCACTGGAGGGAAGGATATTAGAGGCAAAGTATTTTGGCCACATCATGAGAAGACAGGAAAGCTTGGAGAAGATCATGATTCTGGGGAAAATGGAAGGAAAAAGGAAGAGAGGCTGACCAAGGGCAAGATGGATGGATGGTATCCTTGAAGTGACTGGCTCGACCTTGAAGGAACTGGGGGCGGCGACGGCCGACAGGGAGCTCTGGCGTGGACTGGTCCATGAGGTCACGAAGAGTTGAAAACAACTAAGCGAGTGAGACGACGACGGGCGACAGCGGGGGGGGGGGGGATCCGTCAGACATTGTGGTGAATCCATAGAGCAATGGGGGAATCCATCACCCTGTGTCTTGTATTTTCTGCAGCACCTCTTTCCCCATGACACGGGGGAAAGCATCACTACCCAGCTTCTCTCTGCACTGTCTCCATTGCTGGTAATGATAACACAAGAAGGCTCCCATGTTCTCCTTGTTCTGTTGTAGAATGCTGAGAGCACAGTTCCTGGACAGAAGTAGCTGTGTGTTGTGTGAAGAGATCCAGAAGGCTCCGTCCAGGAACTGTGCTCTGAGTGTTCTGTGATGGATCTGAAAGCCTGTGTGATGAAGTTCTTAGTCAGTTTGTATCACCTTTCTCTTGCAAATGACTCTTGCATCAAACAATAATAGGTTTGTTAGCTTTTGATATTACAAGGAACGTATTAGGGTAACTGGGAGCCCATCTACACTGCCATATAATCCAGTTTGAACTGCATTATAATGCTCAGTGCAGACTCATAAATGCAGATTGAACCACATTGAACTGGGTTATATGAGTTTACACTGCCTTATGATCCAGTTCAAAGCAATTAATCTGCATTCTGAAACTAGATTATATAGTAGTATTGATGAGGCCTAAGTTATTTTCCTAGATTCTTTTTATAGGCATTCCAACAGGAATAGCTCAGCTTTTGCTGTCTTTGTGTGTCATCAATCCATTTCTGACTTAAGGTGAGCCTCAGGTAAACCCATCATAGAGTTTTCTTGCTAGAATTTCTTTAGAGAGGGTTTGCCATAACCATTCTTTTAGGCTGGGATATTGTGATCTCTCAGTTCAAAATCACCCAGTGGGTTTCCATGGCCAAATAGCAATTCATACCCTGGCTCTCATAAATTTTAGAGTTCAGCTATACTGCTGAATTAATGCAGTTCAACAGCACTTTAACTGCAATAGATCAATGCTGTGGAATCCTAGGACTTGTGGTTTGGTGAGGCACCATAAGTCTTTTGCAGAGAAGGCTGGAGATCTTGTAAAACTACAACTTCCAGGATTGGGCCATGGCAGTTAAAGTGCAGTCAAACAGGATTAATTCAATAGTGTAGATCAGGGGTCCCCAAACTAAGGCCCGGGGGCCACATTCAGCCCCCCAAGGTCATTGACCTGGCCCCTGCCCTCAGTTTTAGACTTTGGCTTGCCCAAAGTCTGAAATGACTTGAATGCACAAAACAACAACAATCCTAATTAACTTGACTATCTAATTGGCCAGAAGCAGGCCCACACTTCCCATTGAAATCCTGATAGGTTTATGTTGGTTAATTTTTTTTAAAAAAATAATGTATTGTTCTTTTGTTGTTGTTGTTGTTTTTGCACTATAAATAAGATGTGCAGTGTGCATAGGAATTGGTTCATTTTTTTTTTCAAATGATAATTCAGCCCCTCAACAGTCTGAGGAGCATGAACCGGCCCTCCACTTAAAAAGTTTGAGGACCCCTGGTGTAGATGCACAGAAGTCCAATAAGCAAAGCATTACTGTACACTGACATTTAAACCATCCATTGTGGAAGGAGAAGTTTAAAGAAGAGAAGAGATGCAATAAGTAGATTGGATTAATCAGCAAGCAGATTTTAAAACTTGTAGTCCAAATCATTCCCAAACTGGGGAAGGTAAGAAAAAAGTAAACTCCATTTCCACCCCCAAATACTGTTAATAATAATTTTTTTTGTGTGTCAGGAGCACCTTCAGAAACTGCAAGTCGCTTCGGGTGTGAGAGAATTGGCCACCTGCAAGGATATTGCCCAGGGGATGCCCAGATGTTTTTGATGTTTTACCATTCTTGTGGGAGGCTTCTCTCATGTCCCTGCATGGAACTGGAGTTGATGGAGAGAGCTCATCCATGCTCTCTCTGGGTTGGTTTCAAACAGGCAACTTTTAGGTTAGCAACCCAACCTTCAAGTCATCAGTCCCACTGGCACAAGGGTTTAACCCACTGCACCACCAGGGCTTCAATAATAATAATAATAATAATAATAATAATAATAATAATAATAATAATAATAATAATAATAATAAAAAACTTTATTTATAAATCGCCTATATGGACTCAGGGTGGTTTACAAAATAGCACTTGATGATGCCATACAACACATAAAATGCAATACATCTACATAAAAATCAATAACACATTTACATAAAACCAGACATATAAAATTAACAAAAGCAACCTCTATGAAATAGAGTCAGTAAAATATGGCTATAGCCATTGAATAAAAGATCCATAACTATCAATTTATTAATAGAATTATTAATAATTGATAGTATTAATAACAAAATGTGGCACTTGCAACTACTAGTGTCAAAATATTATATCCAATTTTTCTCTGTGTCCTTCTAATAGTACTGAATAAAAAATACCAGCTCAGTGTTTTAAAAAATAATAACATCATCCAATACTAATGCATATAAATTAATTTTTGAGTTCACTATTTATGTGGTGGCAGTGATGATTTCATTTATATCTAATCTATTTCTCAATATTGTGACAAGGCAGTTTACAAAAGTCAAAACAAATACTATTCACAACAAAATATTCCAATCCCTGCTTCCAGACATGATGCAAAAGGTACAATTTTTTGCCTACAACATAATTTCATCATCCTCATCAGATGCTGAAAATAAATGTGTAATTTGTCAATTATGTTTCGTGACTGCTGTTGTTTATCCAATATGGATCTTCCGTGTCTCACAAGGCAACTCCAGAATAACAATCAATTCAATCTATTTATAAAATCATTCATTTCAAGGTCATTGAAGAGCAAGGATGAATAAATGACTGTGTCCAGATATTACAACAAATGGAATTGAAGAGAAATTGAAATTCAAGAGGATTCTTGCTTGTTGAGTATTTCATTTGAAAAACTTGTTTGTAAAACATGATCTGTATGTAGAACAGGCAGTTTTGTCACAAGCGCTATTTTTCAAAAAAATTAAGTCCAAATGTAAGGGGAAAGTCCAAATAAAGTCTTAAAAATTCTCATGATTTCTCTAGCAAGGAAAAATGCTTGAAATTATCACTTTTTGCACGCAAGGACAGAATAAACAAACATTTACACTGCTAAGTATGGCTAATCAGCATACAGTGGGAGCAGTTAGACAAAGCACACATATTCCATTTATGTTTTAATGTGACAGGTGACCCAGTGAAATCCTCAAGTACAAATACTCAGCTTCTCATAGAGAAGGTAGAAAATGGATTAAACCTTTTGTTCTTGCATACAGTGAGGAAATAAGAGAAAATTTCCTTGGTAGCAATAATCACATATTCTTATATGTGAAAAAGAGCCTGAAGGTGTTGCTATAAATAGCAAGAAATGTTATGGTATGAAAAATGTTGCACAGTTCTATCTGGCATTTTCACTAGTAAGCTTATACTATAATAAGCCAGTCCTAAAACCAGTGATTTCACTAACGTGTCGGTTGGTAGAAAGAAAATAATTGTTTTCTGTTTAGTATTTAGCTGAAAAAACATACACAATTAAGTGTCTTTCCTCCCAAATCAAAAAAATGTATTTAATTCATTTGTTTCATTGTAGAAGAGAAGAGATGCTTTCATAGCTGCTTATTTGTTTCTGGTCACCTGTATGTTTTTAAGTGATGGGATACATTATATTTAGGTTAAGACACCTGTCAATTTCTAGATATTGATTAACTACAAATGACATAATGTCCCCTCAATGTTCACGTGGGCATCTACATTTTAAAATAATGTAATTTGACACTGAGGGGCTGTGGTGGCTCAACGGGTTAAACCGCTGAGCTGCTAAACTTGCTGACCAGAAGGTTGATGGTTTGAATCCACCGAATGGGGTGAGCTCTTACTGTTAGCCCCAGCTTCTGCCAACCTAGCAGTTTGAGAGTTGCAAAGCCAAGAACAAGCCACAAGAGTAAAGACAACAATCCAGCCAGAGGAAAAGTGAAGAAACACAACCTACAAACTATCTACAGATCCATTAAGAAAATCCAACAAATGCTACATTTAGCAAAGGATAATAATAATAATAATAATAATAATAATAATAATAATAATAATAATAAAACTTTATTTATACCCCGCCACCATCTCCCCAATGGGGACTCGGGGCGGCTTACATGGGGTAAGACAATACAATAAACCATAACATAATACAATTAAATAATACATTACATAAAATAAACAGTACAACATAAGATCAAAACAGCAATATAACACGAGCGGGCCGCATGAATACTACATTTAAAAACTAGATTAAAAATTAAAACTCTGGGTGAGAAAGGGATCAGAATAAAACCTCGAGGGACGGGACATCAGATAGTGAACCAGTCTAGAGGATAAATATCGGGGGGGAGTAGCATAGAACATTTACTCTCCGAAAGCACACCGGAAGAGCCATGTTTTTAAATCTTTCCTGAAGGCTAAAAGGGTGGGGGCTTGCCTGATTTCAATGGGCAGCGAGTTCCACAAGCGAGGGGCCACCGCAGAAAAGGCCCTCTCCCTTGTTCCTACAAGGCGAGCCTGAGATATAGGTAGTGGCGACAGGAGGGCCTCCCCTGATGATCGGAGAGGTCGGGCAGGTTTATGGTAGGAGATACGGTCACGAAGGTAGGCGGGTCCCAAACCGTTTAGGGCTTTATAAATGATGGTCTGCACCTTGAATTGGGACCGGAAGATGAAAGGCAGCCAGTGGAGCTCCTTAAACAGGGGAGTAGATCTCTCCCTGTAACTCGCCCCCGTTATTAGTCTGGCGGCCGAACGTTGGACCAGCTGTAACTTCCGGGCCGTCTTCAAGGGAAGCCCCACGTAGAGCGCATTACAGTAGTCCAGTCTAGAGGTAACTAAAGTGTGCACCACCGTGGTCAAGTCAGACTTCACGAGGTATGGTCGCAGTTGGCGCACAAGTTTGAGTTGTGCAAAAGCCCTCCCGGCCACCGCCGACACCTGCGCTTCAAGCGTCAGCGCTGAATCCAGGAGGACCCCCAAACTGCGGACCTGTGATTTCAGGGGGAGTGCAACCCCGTCCAGCACAGGTTGCCACCCAATACCCCGATCCGACGAGCGACTGACCAGGAGGGCCTCTGTCTTGTCAGGATTGATCCTCAGCTTGTTTCTCCTCATCCAGTCCGCCACAGCGGCCAGGCACTGGTTCAGCACCCGAGGGGCTTCCTTGGAGTCAGGTGGGAACGAGTAGTGGATTTGTGTGTCATCTGCGTAGAGATGGCAACACCCTCCAAAACTCCGGATGACCTCTCCCAGCGGTTTCATGTAGATGTTAAAAAGCATGGGGGATAAAATAGACCCTTGCGGGACCCCACAGGTCAAAGGCCAGGGGTCCGAGCAGGTGTCCCCAAAGGATAGGAGGGATCCTCTCACCTCTGCAGGAGTCTACCGTATACCATGCAGCTGTGGACAAGTTTACATAGGCTTGGCCCAATGTAAGCCACCCCGAGTCCCCTCGGGGAGATGGGGCAGGATATAAAAATAAAATTATTATTATTATTATTATTATTATTATTATTATTATTATTATTATTATTACATAGGGACCACCAAATGCAGCATTGCTCAAACACAAATCAAGGAACATGAAAGGCACTATGGACTAACTCAGCCAGAGAAGTCAGCCATAGCAGAGCACTTGATGAACCAACCTGGACACAGTATATTATTTGAGAACACAGAAATGCTGGACCACTCTAACAACTGTCATGTCAGATTACACAGAGAAGCCATTGAAATCCACAAGCATGTGGACAATTTCAACATAAAGGAAGAAACCATGAAAATGAACAAAATCTGGCTATCAGTATTAAAAAAATTCTAAAATCAGAACAGTAAATAAAGAACACTCTGAAAACAGAGGGAATACAGACATGAATCAATCAGGGACAGCTAACACTTCAAAACAAACGATTCCCCCAGGCAGGAATGAAGCTTGCAAGGCCATTAATGCTAATTAAGGTGATTAATTACAACATTCACACTGGCCTCCAACAGACAAGAGTTCTTTCTCCCACCCTGGGCCTTCCAGAGACATATAAGCCTCCTGTTGCATCCCTGATGGGTGAGAAGGGTGGGGTAGAAATGATGTAATAGGCTGCGAAGGCACCTCAAAACCACACTGGAGCCCCAGAATATAAGCAAGCAAGCTATTTATTGAATATTATATGCAAGCAGTACCAAATCAAAGTTTAAAGTCAATAAAATGGGGTTTAAGTCCACAAGAACAAAGTACTTGAGAATCTTGAAGCAAGAGTCTATAAAAGTCACTAAAAAACAGAGTCCAAACAGGATATCAAAGTTAATCCCAATAAAGGTACCAAGCTTAGTCCAAGCAAGGTATCAATGATTAGTCCAAGGCACAGAATCAAACTGGAACACAGGAGGCAAAACTGGAACACAGAAGATCAAACTGGAACACAGGAGACAACACTTCAAGATTAGTCCAAGGTACATGATCAATGCTGGAACAAAAGGCAGGGCTTGGCTGGAGCAGGAAACCAAACTGCAAATTACTGGAACATCAACTGGATACACAAAAATCCCCAGAAGCAAGGACAAGACTAGAATAAGAATCAAGGTACAAGACTGCAGGAATTAACATGGAATTCACAGGAAAATGGAGCATGAAGCAGAGATCTCTCTCTCTCTTGATGAGCAAAGTTACCACCTCTGAATTTCTCAGAGAACACCGTTCCTCTTAAAGGTAAATTCAAGACCTCTTGCCATGGGAAGACTGCTCATTATTCTTTCTGAATAACAAGATCTGGCTGCAGCGCCCCCCCCCCCCCCGCCCATTCTCTCGTCTGCTGATAAATCACTTTCCTATGGTCAAGCTCATTGGCCTTATCACAATGAAAATCCTCACTAGAATGCCCATCTGGCAAAGACAAACCCGACCTTGACTGCTTCAAGGAATGCAGTTCAAGCTGCCGGCTAGGAACCATTGTGTGCCTGTTCCCAGACTCCTTCAGCCGAAACTCTGGCTGGCCTGGATCAGCAGGTTCCTCCACTTCTGGCTGCATAGGAATCTCAGGTTCAAACCCAGAGTCTCTTGGCAAGGAAGGTGCAGGAGGAATCACAGTCAGGAGTAGGAACAATCACAGGTTGAACAGGCCCAACCTCAGGCTGGGCTACAATACCTCCCTTGCTTAGTTTTCCAATATACCTCACAATGTCTGAGGATGCCTGCCATAGATGTGGATGAAATGTTAGGAGAGAATGCTTCTGGAACATGGCCACACAGCCCAGAAAATGCACAACAACCCAGTGATTCTGGCCATGAAAGCCTTCGACAACACATTTTTTAAAAAGTTGCCCATAGTTTAACCTATATTAGTTATTATTATTATTATTATTATTATTATTATTATTATTATTATTGTAACTTATTATTACTATAACTGCCATGGATCAATGCTATGGAATTATTAGAGTTGTAGTCTGGTGAGGCCCAGCACTATTTGGCAGTGAAAGCTAAAGACCTTGTAAAACTACAGATCCCATTGTTCTATAGCATTAAGCCATAGCAGTTAAAGTGGTATCAAACCACATTATATATGTACAAGTGTTGATGCACTCTAGATTGGTGAGGGCTGATAGGATCTCTAATCTTATGACATCTAGATACCTTCTACACTGCCATATAATCCAGTTCAAAGCAGATAATCTGGATTTTATATGGCAGTGTAGAAGGGGCCCTAGAGGAATTTAAGTTACTCAGTTCTTATGACAACTAACCTGAATTACTAAACTTGAAAAGTCTATTGTTGTATACATTACCTCCTATTCTCTGGAGATAAATGGCCTGCCTGGCCATGCGATGTCACTTGTCATCCATATTGATATGTTTGGGAAAATAACAGGAGATCCTTTATGCCCATAGCCAATGCATGTGCTAATTAATTCTTTCTTTTCTAATGGAAGGTTTGTAATTAACTGAAATATGATTTCTTTTTACTATAGCTGGATACATGGGCTATCTCTAAACGTGCTCAGCATGTTCTATGTTGACAATTCTTTGATGGAATACATTTATAAAGCATTCGGTAGCTCTGCATTGTAGGTCAGATTTGTCATATGTCTTCAAAACTGCAGTCCCCATCTATTACACTTGGAATGAAACTGATTTTTATCATTGTCAACAGATGCATCACAGTAGGGTCATACCAATGCAATATGTCTCATCAAACTGATCTATGAGTATCTTTCTTGTCTCACCAAAGCAAATATGAAGGTCAGATGCAGTGTTCTTAGATTTTAAACTAAATCTGTAATTTATGGAACTTTCCCCACATCCAAGTGTATTTTAAACTGCCCAAATGACTAGTTTGAAATAAAGTTCATTTCCATCTTAGAGTAAACCTCATTTATTGCTCATTTGCTGCCTCTGAGATCCCTAGATATTTCCCCTCTTCATTAGCTACACATAACACAATTAGGCTTCGGCCAACTTGGGAAGGAAATAAATTAGCTGGTGAACATTCAGTATGTATCACATAACCTCCAGTGTTTCAAATATTAAAGGCCTACTCAGGTATTTGAAACATCCGTATTCCCACATTAAGGGACACTGCTGTATTCTTTATTCATTTGGCCAACAATAGCCTGTCCTTCACTGACTTTTGAAAGTGATTGTATTATCAAACTGACTTGAAGGAGGATTTCCTTCTGTTGTAAATATAAGACATTTGCTATAGTGCAAGTTTGACTGATATTTTTGTTAAGAAAAATGCTTTATAAGTTGAATTTATAAAGGATTATAAAGTACATATTCATTTTATGGTTCTTTTTCCTTCTTGGTCTTCAAATATTTTTTCCTACCAGGTCCTGTTCAAAAAAGGCATGTGGGTTTGTGAGTGTCTGTATGTGCAGCATACGGTATGGAGAAGAGTCTTGCCAGCAGCCAAAAGATTTTGACTGGTGGCACGTAATTGAAGCCTGCATGAAGAGACCAGTGATAATGCATTGACTGGTGTTTTTACTCCAGGTTCAGCAGGAGGGACGGGCCAGGGCTGAGGGTTAAGCAGATGGCTCCTCCCTCCTGCTTTAAAATTTTTGTAAGGGATCTGAAGTGGGGTATTGAGGAGGCCCTGGCTTTGTGGGAGGAAAGACACTAGGTGGATGCCTGTGCCTTCCTGTGGCAGGAATTGTAAGGTAAAGGTAAAGGTTTCCCCCTGACGTTAAGTCCAGTCGTGATCGACTCTGGGGGTTGATGCTCATCTCCATTTCTAAGCCGAATAGCCGGCATCGTCTGTAGACATCCCCAAGGTCATGTGGCCGGCATGACTGCATGGAGCGCCGTTACCTTCCAGAGTGGTACCTATTGATCTACTCACATTTGCATTTTTTCGAACTGCTAGGTTGGCAGGAGCTGGGGCTAACAGCGGATGCTCAATCCAGTCCCGGTATTTGAACGTGGGACCTTTCGGTCTGCAAGTTCAGCAGCTCAGCGCTTTAACACACTGCGCCACCACCAGGGGCCAGGAATTGAGGGGAGAATATTTTTGGTGTTCACCTTGGGACCCTTTCTATGGAGATGAAGGGGGATACCCAGGATGGCCCTGACAAGTTGCGAGGTTTGGGGGCATCTTGGGATTTTTTCCCTTGGGGTTGGACCAGGGGGTTCCCATTTTCTCTTATAGAGTTTTGGGGCTCAGGAGGGAGTGCCCCTGGAATGGCCTTCCAGTAATCACCATCTGAGCCAGCAAGCCATTAAGGGGACTTCCCCTTGTGTCAGGTGTTCACCCAGAGGTGGATGATGAGATAGTCATTGTGTGATACCTGGTCTCTGTCATGACCTATTTGTTGCTCCTTCTAGGTTTTTACTGCTATCGATTGCGGTTTAAATAGGTCAATAAACGGCCCTTTGTTCCATATTTGGTCTCTTATTTCACAGTGGTACTTCAAAACATTTTCCACAGAATTTTTTTTTATACAAGATATTCTGTTTTCTGGGGTCCCTGGTGGTGGCACAGTGTGTTAAAGCGCTGAGCTGCTGAACTTGCAGACCAAAAGGTCCCAGGTTCAAATCCCAGGAGCAGAATGAGCGCCCGCTGTTAGCCCCCGCTCCTGCCAACCTAGCAGTTCAAAAACATGCAAATGTGAGTAGATCAATAGGTACCGCTCTGGCAGGAAGGTAAAGGCACTCCATGCAGTCATGCCGGCCACATGACCTTGGAGGTGTCTACGGACAACGCCGGCTCTTCAGCTTAGAAATTGACTTAACGTCAGGGAAACCTTTACCTTTTTTAAAATTTATGCTGTTTTCTATGCAAGAATGCTGGGGGGGGGGGTTGTACAGGATTGCTGTACACTATATCCCTTGTATGTGCAGAGATCAAGTTTTGAATTGTAAATCATCTTTGAAAACCATGAAATTTTCAATGGCTGTTTGCAGCAAAGTGAAAAATGGTAAAATTCTTGCTTGTTTGCAAGTATAAATTTTAATTTACTCTCTTACTTTGTAAACCTCAGGCAGGCATATCTGGGGACCTCGTAGTAGAGGATGGTGCATCACCTTGAATGCAGTCCTGAATGAACTTTTAGAGGATTTAAGCTATACATGAGAAATAAGGATAGTGTTTTACCAGGGTTGGGTGCCAGGATCAGAGTGTTAGTGTGCCATCATCCAAGAATGCTCAAATAGCTTTGAGATATTAAACCAAGCAGTAATATCATTTCAGTGCCAGAAAGTTTAATCAGGTTGCTGATATTAACTTCCTTTTCAAGTTCCCACTGTACTCTCTGAGTCTCAGTATGAAGAGATATAAAATTAATGGGAACAATTTGGTCCAGTATACAAGAAGTACTGCTTAAGTGTATTTGGTTTCACTTGGTGAGTTAAGTATGTGCTTAATCTCTTTATCTCTCTCATTTCTGCAAGTATGATCTTTTTTTGGTGGAGTGGAAGTACTTTTCAACTCGTTTTGGAAGGCAGCAAACATGAAAACTTCCATACGTATTCTTGTATTGTCGGTCCATCCGAGAGAGTTGTGCATAGAACATGTTTTCCTTAATTTCATTCATTCTTTCAAACTTTTGTTACCCTCAGGAGCATGTAATGGGAAGCCCCCCCCATTAGCTCAACATGAAAGCAAGCCAGAGCCGATCATCAGCTCCCCCTCTGCTTTTGTGAGCACATGGTGCTCCATGCCTCTTTGCCTTGAAAAGAGAGAGTGCATGTGTGCTGTGCAGGCACAGCGTGGTGCCTGCCTGCAGCTGAGTGCTTCCTCTACAGTGAGAAAGTCAGAACTTGCCTTCTTGCATTGAGAGAGTGTGTGTGTGGCATGCAGGCCCATGCCTGCCTGCAGCCAAGTGCCTCCTCTAAAGGAGAAACAGGTAAGAAGCCTTCTTAAAGCACACACCTGCCTGCAGCTAAGTGCCTCTCCTCTAGAGTAAACCAGCTTAAATGCTTAAAATGATGGAAAGGGGAGCCTGGGAAGTCTCCCCCCCCCCATAGTGGGCCAATAGAAAACAGATCTTTCAGCACTCCAGAGCAAAAACATATACCTGCCCTCCCGATTTCAGGAGGCTCCCAAAAAATGGATTGGGGCCCCCATCGAAAGCCGGGATACTAAATGGGTCAAGGTTTACCCAGAAAGCACAACCCTAGCATCGGAATCTTCTGTGATTATTGGGCTCCTAATCCAGTTCCTCATGGTGAGCCTTACTCAAGATTCAGATGTTGGATCCTGAAATCTGCTTTGAGATACAAGTGGTGTTCCATAGCATTATGCAGTCTGGAGAGCTCCTGGAACATGGCACGAAATATATTTCACATAACATATTTGTAACATTTTGATACCACTCTAACTGTCATGGTTACATGGCACGAGAGTGCTCTGGCAGTAACTTTTAAACACATCCCATAAGATAAAGGCCATGGCAGTTAAAATGGTATCATAGTGTTATAACTGTGTAGAGCGAATGGGATATTGTTTGCTATTGCATACATCTGGAAAGATTTTGGCCCTTCCTACAATGACATATAATCCAGATGATCAAAGCAGATAACCCGCATTATCTGCTTTGGTCTGGATTATATGAGTCTATACTGTCATGTAAGCCAGTTCAAAGTAGATAATTTGGATTTTATATGGCAGTGTAGTAGGGGCCTTTTTTATCTGCATCATACCATAATTAAAACTTAGGGTTCAGACTGAACAATCTCTGCTGATTTCATATGCATTGAACCTGAAATCCATTCTATTCCATTCTGTCTTGTCTCCCCTATATTCATCCTAATTAATCTAGGAGCCCCTAGTAGTGCAGTGGTTTAAACCTTTGTGCCAGCAGGACTGATGACTTGAAGGTTGGGTTGCCAACCTGAAGGTTGCCGGTTCAAATACAACTTGGGGAGAGTGTGGATGAACTCTCTCTATCAGCTCCAGTTCCATGTGGGACATGAGAAAAGCCTCCCACAACGATAGTAAAAACATCCAAACATCCGGGCATCCTTTGGAGAAGGTCCTTGCAGAGGGCCAATTCTCTCACACTAGAAACAACTTGCAGTTTCTCAAGTCACTCTTGACACACACAAAAAATTCTAGTTAATATTGTTCCTTGGGTGTTGCTCTTTGAATCAGCAATGAGGATTTTCTCCCAATACAAATAGCAGTCTGTGGGTTTGTTTTTAGAAACCACATGGTAAGTTGACTTTTCTTTTTTGAGTTATTTTTTCCCTAACATACTAAATACAGTTCCATCAAATAGTTTTGTATGCTTCCTGTAACATTGGCATTTTTGTATGCAAAATTTGATCTGTGAGGGCAGCCTCACAATGTCAGAGAACTGCTCAATCCAATTTGTATCTTAGCCTGAGAATGCTAAATTAAGAAGGTTTAATCTAAAATGAAGACTAAATTAAATTCCTCACAGCCAGTAGAGATGAGCAAATCTATCAGGTGCCATTCCAGTTAATTTAAGGACAGGGTCTTTCCAAGCTAGGTCTATTAATAGGTTTTGAAATGCCCTCCTCTCTTGGTGATATCTGAAATGGCCAGCACAAACAAATGCACTATATGCTTTCCACTGTTACCCAACCATCACACAAGCGATTGGTTAGAAAGCTTCAGATGTTGTTCGTTTCTTTTTAGGAGACACACTAATTGGACAACAAACACAATTCAAATGCACCCTAATCAGTATGCGAGCTGCAATGCTGGCAGACAAGCACTGGAAGGAACAGATTTGAACATCAAACCCAGAGAATGCAAGATGTGATTGAAAACAGACGCTAACAGCAAAGAGTTCTCAGCATGGGTTCTTGATAAAGTCCATTCGGTCTCTCTGCAGACAGCTCAAGATTCTCTTTTTTTTCTCCCTTTCCTTTTAATCTGAACGTAGGAGGCTTTCCAAGCTTCTATTCTCTGTGAAAGAAGTTTTTTTTTCTCCTAACACCTTCAAGGATTTTAAAAAAGAAAGCAAAGGAAAAATAAAGGGCCTTTGTTTTCAATTTGTCCAGACCTATTAAATCCAGGGAACATTTTCTTGGTCTTATTAGGACAAATGACATGACATTGTTCTGTGTGTTTGAAGAATGCAAAATCTTCAAGAAGCACAAAACAAGGTTTCTGAGAAACAAAGCCAATAACATAGAAATCTGATTGCTTGTGGGCATAGATTTTCATTTTTATTACCTTGTTGTGACCTTGGTCAAAAAGGTTTTATAAGTTTTAAAATAATGAAATCGGGTAAAGAAGAGACACAGAAAGAGTGAAAAAATGTTCCTGTGTCTACCCACACATTGAGTATCCCTTATCTGAAATGATTGAGGCCAGAAGTGTTTTGGAATCTTTCAGATTTTGGAATATCTGTATTTGTGTATATGCACACATAATGAAATATCCTGGAGATGGGACCTTAGTATAAATTTATTTATTTGCAGTACTTATACCCCGCCCTTCTCACCCTGAAGAGGACTCAGAGTGGCTCACAAATAGGCAACAATTCAGTGTCACGTAAACATACATAAAAATAAAATCAACATATAGATATAAATATGAAATTCTTTTATTTCTTACATACCTTACACACATGGCTTGAAAGTAATTTTATTCAATATTATTATTAATGGTTCGCATAAAATGTTTGTGTACATTCCATCATAACAAAGCAAATCATTACTATCTGCATCAGGCTTACCTGGATAGTTTAATGACACATTTTAAACTTACATCTTATGTTTAATCTTTGTTTTGTGTATTTTAATATGTCTATTTTAAAGAATGCTTTAGATGAATGTGTGTTTTAGCAATGTTATATCCCACCTCGAGCCATGAGGAGAGGCGGGCAAGAAATAAAATATTACAGTAGAGTCTCGCTTATCCAACGTAAACGGGCCGGCAGAACGTTGGATAAGTGAATATGTTGGATAATAAGGAGATTAAGGAAAAGCCTGTTAAACATCAAATTAGGTTATGATTTTACAAATTAAGCACCAAAACATCATGTTATACAACAAATTTGACAGAAAAAGTAGTTCAATACACAGTAATGCTATGTAGTAATTTACAAACTTAGCACCAAAATATCACAATGTATTGAAAACATTGACTACAAATGTTGGATAATCCAGAACGTTGGATAAGCGAGTGTTGGATAAGTGAGACTCTACTGTATTATTGTTATTACTGTTGTTGCTATTGTTGTTGTAATTATTATCTCAGATACTCATGTGGACAATTTTAGATTTTGGAGCATTTCAGATTTCTATCTGTATGAGCATATGTATAATGAACCCATCAAAAGTCATTTTTTCCAAAATGACCTATTGATACTAAGTTTCAGAATATGTGTTTTTTTTAATCAGAACTGCCTTCCTTAGGGCAATATCAGCTCTAAAAACAAAATTAAGTGTATTGTATATTTCTTTAATTTTTGCTTTTCTTGTTGTTACAGGCAATTAGGAACAGGCAATTAAGATTTAGGATTTAACAGTTAAAGTTTAAAGTGCCCACTGTCCAGCATTACAGATGTGAATCCCAATCAATTTCTCAAAAACATTTATAGCATCCTAGTGAAATGTTAAAATCTGTCAATTTAGCATTATGAACCATATGAATTGATCCTGGTTATTATAGGTGAAGAGTGCACCATAGAGGAACACTATCATACGCATACGTGTTTCAGTCCAATAAAACAATGACAGATGCAAAATATGCACATTTTGCATACAAATAGTAGTTAACAAGATGTCTGCTTGGCCCTGACCATGTCTAGTTACTCTTTTTATTGGAGAGGAGCAATTATTGGAAAAATTGAGCTCAATTCTCAAGGTTTTAGGAGCTATAGTTCAAAAGTAAGCTTTTCATACTCTGGTCAAGGAACTCATGTGAATCAGCTAAGTCGGGATACATGAATTAATTTCTGGCTAAAGTCAGCCCTTCACATTCAATCATGGATAAAGATTTTTTTTTAACCTGAAAGAAAACTTCTCTAGGAATTTCTAGGTCTTCCACCATTACCTTATTGTCAACTTCTACTGTACTGTCGACTTCTGAAAGTTGACCACAGAATCACATTAGAGGACCAAAGGATTCTTAGGAGAACAGTTTTAATCAAATATGTGAATAGTCATATCCACAAAAATCAAAACCACAAATGTGGGGGGATGGCTGTACATGTTTAACAGAATTAACTTCTCTCCCCTGCACAGCTGGGGGCGGGGAGGTGTTTTGCCTCCTCTCTGAAGGAAGAGACTAAAAGAAAGTAGCTCCTGCTAGAGCTACTTTCTGGCAGCAGATTTACCTAGGTAGCAATCCACCCCCTTGAGTTTATTCTCTTCTGGAGAACTGACCCCCCTCCCCACTCAGTTACAGTATAATTAATTGGTCACCTTTGGGGGCTGGATAGGAGCCCCCCCCCATGTTTTTTGCCTACCCTATACTATTCATAGAAGGTAAATTGGGGTGAAGCAATTTTAAATAGGACATCATGAAAACAGCATTCAATTTACATTTTGGTGTACACCCAACGCATCCCACTTGTTGCACTAATTTTGGCAAAATAAAGTCTCCAGCTATAGCAGTGATTCTCAGCCTGGGGTCCCCAGATATTTTTGGCCTTCAACACCCAGAAATTCTAACAGCTGGTAAACTGGCTGGGATTTCTGGGAGTTGTAAGCCAAAAACATCTGGGGACACCAGGTTGAGAACCACTGGTTTAGGTCATGAATGGAAACCCTCACCTGTGGTTCAAATAATCAAAGTGATAGTAAACAAAAATGGCCTAGGAACAGGGCAATTCTGGACTCAAAATATCCTTGGGGCAGAATTCTCCTGCACGTTTCCCTTAGTGGTCGCTCAGGGTTAATTCAACTGGGGACTCACATGTTTTGGCCAAATTAGGCCAGAAAGGTCCACTCCCTTGGCTTTATTCACACCAAGTTCATGCCATCCTTTAGAAATATTTACAGTTACAAAGTTTAATTAGGTAACATTTAATAAAAACAGGGTTGTTGTGTGTTTTCTGGGCTGTATGGCCATGTTCCAGAAGTATTCTCTCCTGACATTTTGCCCACATCAATGGCAGGCATCCTCAGATGTTGCCTGCCATAGATGTGGGCAAAACGTCAGGAGAGAATACTTCAGGAACATGGCTATACAGCCCAGAAAACACACAACAACCCTGTGATTCCAGCCATGAAAGCCTTCAACAACATATTTTAAAAATAGTTGCCCATAGTTTAACCTATATTGGTTATGTCTTCTCTTTATTTCGGGGTTGGGTGGCAAAAATCTGTATTCAGAAATTCAAAGAAAAAGGAGGTTTATTCATTCCACTGTTTATTTGAATAGACAATATATTTGAACACTGAACCAATCAATGTATGCAGATAAAAATTTGGCTTTATTGATAACAGGCTTAGCAAGCTTCATTTTCATAACTCTGACATGGTTCTCCAAGTATTCACATTGACGGATGTTGTGTTTATGGCAGTATAAAGGGTATCTATTTAAAATAATACAATCCATATTGCCCTTGCAATACTGGCTTTGATTTTAGCTGGCACAAAAATATTCTGTAAACTTCTGCAAGTTTTTTTAAGTTGCCAATACTTCAACCAGCAACACTATAATGAATGAGTAAACACAGATTGAAGAGTTGCTAGGTTCATTACTGGCTAAGAATCATATGTCACATAGATATCCAAATTCTCCATAGCAACTGCTATGTGAAAATCTTTCACTCTGATGTTGGGTGGAAGGTGGAGTGGGTAGTTGCCTTAGATTTATCAAAAGGATGATTTCTGCTTAAATAAGAAAAAAGCTATTTTCATATAAAATAATATGATGTAGATAACTGTGGAAAACACTCAACACCATTATTAATTTGGCCCCAGTTCAACAAACATCTCTTTCACCCAACAATGCTATTTGTATTATTACTGATGACGACTGTGTCTGTGGCACAGCAGTGCCTCGAGCCAAGAGAAGTATGGATTTTTGTTGTGTCCGCCAGAGAATTCATACTCTAATTAGGCAATCCAGTCACATTACTGGATATGTAGGGGAGATAGCATTATAAATTACAAGCTAAATCTTCCAAGTTTATTTCTGAAACTGGCTAGCTAGAGATATTTGCGATATATGAAATATGACTATGAATCCTATTATTGTAGTTGAGAGCATACCGTTTTGGACTGTGACATACAGCAATCTGTTTTCTGCATCATGTTATATGTAGTTTCTACCTATTTGCTCCACAAGTCTGTTAAAATGATTTTCAGCATATCAGATAGTTTAGAGCAAATTCATTTTGCTTGATAAGTGAAGGAGGTGATGTAAACGTTAGCCTCAGGCATTGCCACCCATGCCAAATTCCTGCTAGTTTCTGTCCAGAATAAGCAAACGTCATCACTAAATATGACCTGGAGAGTCTGAAGCAGAAAACAAAATTTATCTAACTCACTATCTAGTGCAGCCCTTGGCATCAAAGAAAACTGCTGCTTCTCTTTGCTGTTATGAGCATATGAAAGAGGTGTTCGTGAAATATTGCTACAAGTAATGCAAAGTGATAATCATATTTAACTGTTTTATTGATGCCATTAAAGGTCTGGGATCATCAATGCATTTTCCTGATATGATAGCTTTCAGAGCTACAGCCCATAAATAGATTGTGTAGTAATCTAGCTATCTAGCCAGAGCCCTGAAGCATTGCTGGATTGAGAAAATCAATATTTGGAAGCAACATTTTAGCTGCCCTGGCTTTTTAGAATATTCTTCTTTGCCAAGATACCGAATCCTCATCTTAAGGTAATTGCAAATGTCACTCTTGAGTAGCTTGGAAATCATTGTTTGAGACAGGACCCATCAATTCTGAAAAATAGCATGTAGCACAATGTTCCATTACACATCCTCAAATGGATTTGCCTGATTTCAGCTTGTGCTGTTACTGCATGATGTATGTACATTGGCTTGGTAACACTGATGTTAATTCTGTACTGAAATCTGTTCTTACCAGTTAGGAATCTCACCCAAGGGCATTTTCAAACATCAATAGACTTGCAGAAGTAGATTACACCACTTATCAAGAATAATTATGGCATGTTACACCAGTCCAAAGAAAATGAAAATCCTTGTTCATAAACCAACATATGCTTTATTAAGAGGGCAAATCTTTGCATGGAAAGGCATCCACTTATTTGCTCTGACTTGGTGTCTGTCTACCAGAGTTTATTATTTTATGGATTAGTTACATCAAGGAAAAGTACAAAATGTGTACTAGACAGGTATGCCAAAATTGAAGTGTGTTGGAAAAACATTTATAAAAGGCACACATTAGGAGAAATGTGTTCAAAGTCAATATGAATTTCTTTGCAGATTTTTTAAAAATTGCAATTTGATGGAAAATTGGGCCAAATCAACTGAATAATGGTGCAAAAGAGTGACAAAGAAGAACTAAAATGACAATTAACCTTTTCTTTTTAAGATCACATTTTAAAAAAATCATGTGTCTATTTTTATTTGCGTGTACTTGTTAACTAGGTGATAGCTGCAAAGATCATGCAATGCTTACCTATTTGACAAAACATCATGCCCAATTCTGTTCATGCTTACAGCCCAGTTCTAAGCACATTTGCTTGGGAATATGGGTCACTGAATTTAATAGGACTTTATTCATATTTAAATGTACATAGGAATGTAACACAGGGGTTTCATCACATGAGGCAGTAAATCACAGTTACAGCAGTACAAGAGTGTTTTCAGCAGGAACATATCACTTGAAGTCATGTCTCTGCTGCTGCTTTGCAGTTTGAGCAATACTGATTACCTTTTCATTGATGGAAAAAAACCATTGATGATTGCAATACTACTTTCCCACTATTAGTCATTGTGCCATGTGTTGTGAGTGGATAAGGTTTTCTCCCCCCACCTTTATTTTTCCCATGCAGGGGAAAGTTACTACTGGGAAATGGAGTCAGTTGTTATGTACTTATTTTTATATTATTCTCCCTTCTCTCTATTCTGTAAAGGATCATGCTCATGCATACTCTAGAGAGGAGAGTATGTACATGATGATATACTGTAAGTTCACAAAGGGAAGAATGGGGTCAGTGAGGCAGTGTGGGAGACTGATAGCGGGACTGTACATCTCCAAAGCAGCACCATTAAACTATTGCAGAGATGTATGATACTGATTGTTTCCATTCCAACATGTTTCCATTTCTTTAAACAATGTGATTGCTGTAAAACAACAAGTTGCTGTGCTAACGTCACTCAACTCCTAATAATGATCAGATGCGAACAGTTTCTGAATGCTAGGTTGGGGTTAAAATTGCTGGAAGAAACGTTAACCTTAGATATGAAGATGATACCACTTTGATGGCTGAAAGTGAGGAGGAGCTGAGGAGCCTTATAACCAAGGTGAAAGAAGAAAGTGCAAAAGCTGGGTTGCAGTTAAACATCAAAAATCAAGATGATGGCAACCAGACTGATTGATAACTGGCAAATAGACGGAGAAAACATGGAGGCAGTGACAGACTTTGTATTTCTAGGCACGAATATTACTTCACATGGAGATTGCAGGCAGGAAATCAGAAGATGTTTACTTCTTGGGAGGAGAGCAATGGCCAACCTTGACAAAATAGTGAAGAGCAGAAACATCGCACTGGCAACGAAGGTCCGCATAGTTAAAGCAATAGTATTCCCCATAGTAACCTATAAATGTGAGAACTTGACCGTAAGGAAGGCTGAGTGAAGGAAGATAGTCACTATGGTGTTGGAGGAAAATTCTGAGTGTCTTGGAACGTAAAAAGTTCAAACCAGTCCATACTCCAGGAAATAATGCTCTAGTGCTAACTGGAGGGAAGGATATTAGTACTTTGGCCAAATAATGAGAAGACAGGAAAGCTTGAAGAAAATAATTATAATGATACTGGGGAAAATGGAAGGAATAAGGAAGAGGGGCCAACCAAGGGCAACATGGATGGATGTTATCCTTGAAGTGACTGCTTGACCTTGAAGGAGCTGGGGGTGGTGACAGCTGACAGGGCGTGGGCTGGTCCATGAGGCCACGAAGAGTCAGAAGCGACTGAACGAATAAATAACAACACCAAAAATTTCCCCTTGATACATACTCATTATCATTTCATTTATTGGAAATAAATTGTATTAATACTGGAAATGTGTCAACATAATTTAACTAATTTAGAATAAATATGGCAATGGAAAAAAGATGTTAAAGGGTAGAAGGCTTGTATTTTTAGGCATGCTCATCAGATACTGGGGAAAATGGAAGGAATAAGGAAGAGGGGCCAACCAAGGGCAACATGGATGGATGTTATCCTTGAAGTGACTGCTTGACCTTGAAGGAGCTGGGGGTGGTGACAGCTGACAGGGCGTGGGCTGGTCCATGAGGCCACGAAGAGTCAGAAGCGACTGAACGAATAAATAACACCAAAAATTTCCCCTTGATACATACTCATTATCATTTCATTTATTGGAAATAAATTGTATTAATACTGGAAATGAGTCAACATAATTTAACTAATTTAGAATAAATATGGCAATGGAAAAAAGATGTTAAAGGGTAGAAGGCTTGTATTTTTAGGCATGCTCATCAGAGACTTGGCCTGAAACCCTTTAACCCCGAAAAAGTAACACTTATTTAAAAATACTTTGGTAATATATTGTGATTAAGGCAATACCTGCCAAAGATACGTTTTTAAAAAGTCATTTCCCAGAGTAAGCAGTTTAATTATTGTCGGCTTATATTGAATTATCAAAAATGTTCCCATCTGAAGAGGTCACAAATTAGAAATATGAAGACAAGTTAAGCTTTAGGAGAGCAAAGACTTCAAGCAAAGTTGGGGAGAACAAACTCAACATATTAAGAACATAAGATGCCGAAATTCTTCCACATTGCCACTGGGGACTGGATCAATAGGGTTAATCTTTGTTGTTGTTCTTGTTGTCATTACCTAACAGAAGGAAAACAATAAGGAAAATGATTCCAGTTACATGAATAATTGGACAGCAGCAGAAAAAGCCATGTAAGATTCAAAACTTCTATTGATTGAAATTGAAAATCCTGAGGGCCATTTCCTATTGTCATCCTGGTTCTTCAGACTCTAAACACCGGAATGACACCCCCACTCTTCCCTACCACCCCACCATTTCCTTTCTAAACTTGCAGGAGGGGCCTGACTGCATCCTCAATCACCTTGGAGAAAACTTCTGATGTGTAAATCTGGCCTCAATCCCACCACCATCACAGTCTCACTTGATACGGACATGAGAGTGAGGCTTCTCAGTGGCTGCTCCCATCCACCGGAGCTCTTGTGGGAGGCTAGGCTGGTTTCTTTCCTGCTTTCCTTTCACCAGTAAGTGAAAACAAGCTTACACTGTGTAAGCAGAAGTGGCTTTTCATTGGACATGTTGTATATATTTTAAACCCATTGTATGTTTTTAATCTTTAAAATATATTATATATTAGTTTAATTATTTTAGTAAACGACAGCGTGGTAAATGTTATTAAGTTACTATTTTTGGAAGCTATCTTGTGTCCTGCTCTGGGAGAAAGGTGGGGTCATAAATAAAATAAACATCCTTTGTAATCCTGTGATTTGCAGCTAACAAATGGACTATCAATGATGCCAACAGATTACTTCATAGTAACCTTGGGATGAATGTTGTCTTATATCGCTTAAAGCTAAATGGTGAAGGAAATATGAACAGTAAACAGACATCCAGAAATTTCAAGGATATCAATACATTTTTTAAAGATTGTTAAAATATCTCAGGAGGTTAATATGTCTGCAAAACTTCTAAATTGCCTTAGAATTCCATCTACAGCCACATACATGAAGTGGATTAAGGGGCTGACTGAAGCATTTGTGAAAAATTGCAGGAAACGGGATTTTAAAAACAGATGACATGTCTCCAGATTGTACATATCTCTGTGTAAATCATGTACTTGCATAAATGGATGAGAGGCAGGTTCTGCACACCTCTATTGGGGATTAAGCCAAGAAACATAACACTTTTGGCATCCCTATAGGTATGTAGCAAACCGTCTCTTAACATCTCTGAGAATTAATCAAGTCTGTGGACTGCTGTAATAATTATCCAGAACAAAATTAATTCCTAATAGTTGACTCTGCAACTGGGAGTGAGTTTGTGTGCTTACTGTACATTTGCTTTGCATAGCTGACATTTCTTCCGAATCTCTGTGTGGTCAATAAGGCCCCAAGAGACAATTGTATTCCACCTGATGTTTATATCGATAATATCGAGTGGTGGTCAGCCATCCTCGTAAAGCTGTTTACTTCCATTAAGGAGTCAAGGTTTGTCGCTCTAGTTTCTGCTTAGGAATAATAATTCCTATGTTAAAGAATGGCAGCAGTTATCAATTAATCTATATTTCAGATATGGGAAGTCAATTCTGTGCCAAATATCTCTCAGACAAATTGGTTACAGAAGCTATTACCAGTGAAATCTTTGATGAAGAACAAGCCGAAATTAGAGCAAGCCTCTTAACACTGGGTAATTATGTTATCCCACATCATTTAATTCACCAATGTTTCATGCCCCTTTCCACCAGTGGGCCTATTTGTGGCTTTTTGCCAGTCTAAAGACAAGCTTAGATTGAATTCAAAGAAAGCCCTTGTGGGATAAACTACAAAAGCCCTACAAAGATCATAAATGGTTACTATTATCAAGAGCACAATGAGAAAACTACAAAAAAGTTTGAATTAGTCCCCAATGTCATTTATTTGAAGTTACCTTAGTCCCAGATGCGTTTTGGCAAGGTTGCCTGTTTGTACAACATGTAAAAACATTGTGTTAAAAGTTTTATCTCAAATCCTTTGGCTAGTAATTTAAATACCTAGGCAACTTTTCCTCCTTAAGTAGGCCTGAAAGTATAATTTACTTGCATTGTCCAATTAAACAGCAATTGTCCATCCTTTCAAGACTAATTTTAGTTTCAGCAGTAAAGGACACACTTTCAATTTTTCCTAATGTTTTTATCCATATTATTTTCTCTCTATTGTGACAGCAAAGTAGAAATGAGTCGACACTTACCTACCAAATTCCTTCTTTCACATAAACATTAGATTAAAAGCATAGGGTGGGCATGCCTGTAATGGAATGTTAATACGAAGCAAGGCACAAATGTGATTCAGATTTGGGTAAATTCAGACAAATTCAGAAGGCAATTACTTTGATCAAAGCAGATTAAATTCAAATCTGAGCATTTCTGAAAATTTGCTAACAATTCTGCCTTGAGAGGTACATGATACATTTCAGCTCAAGCGTCCTCTGTGTGTATGTGCCTTCATGTTGCCTAATGACTTATGGTGATCCTATGAATTTCATAGGCTTTTATTTGACAAGGAATACTCAGGTGTTTTTCCCAGTTCCTTCTTCTGAAATACAGCCTACAGCCCTCAGTGTTTAAGAGGAAAAAGAAGGTGAGATGAAGGAGATGTGTAGACTGTGCATGCAGCAGGACTCAGACTGCATTGTAGTAAGTGGTCTGTGGTCTTCTCCAGACTCCAACCTCCCATGTTGCAGACTTCACTTTGTAACTCAGTTTTTTAAGGTTGGCTCTGCATCTCGTGGTGCCAGAGCACAGTCTATTCAGCACCTTCCAAGTCACCCAGTCTTTTTGGCCTTCAACTACCAAAAATTCTAGCAGCTGATAAATTGGCTGGGACTTCAGGGAGTTGTAGGCCAAAAACATCTGGGGACCCCAGGTTGAGAATCACTGAACTATAGCATTGTCTGCATAGGAAATAATTTATGCAAATTTTGAACATAATATATTCCAAACTGCAAATAACACTACCGGTATGTAACATTATTTTTGTTCCTGGGTTATAAATGTCATTTCCTAATTGATTCTATCATAAACACGTGGGGAAAGTGTATTAAACTACAAACACTTTATATTTGCAAGACATCTTACAGCACATTTTGCTAGAGTTTTTCAATGAATATCTCATAGATTCTCAACCAATTCAACATAGTTTGTGGCCACAAAAATGAAGTCTCTGAAGTATAACTACTTTCCAAGTAAGTACTGCCCAATTAAACAGAAATAACACTTTCAAAGCAGGAACAGAAAAAATTTCAAATTTTGTTACATAGTGTAATCCTTGAAAACTACATAATGTGTTGCTTCCTGAGATAATGAAAGTAAGTAATAATCCCAGCACCAAAGTTGGAAGGAGGCACCAAGGTGATAAAATTATTTGTCACCTTCATTCTTGTAAGGCTTTTACATATGGTAATATTACCTAAATCTAAGAACATATTTTGAATTTTAAAAGTCTCCTTTTTGGCATGATCAAAATTGTATTCAATTTAGAGATAATCTAAATGCATTCAATCTTTCCCACTAACATTCCCATTCTGACCATTCACCTAAATGACTCAGTGTTATACTAAAAGTTTCCCCAGGCAACACTGAACTTTGCTCATTGCCTTCCTTTTGCATTGCTACCCACTGATAGCAGCTGTGATATTCATCTCTACCAGGTAACATTTTGTCAGCAATTATGCTTTAAACACCAGGGAAGCATATGGCATCTGCCTGCCAGATAAAAGGTGGATAATTATGTCTACAACGTTAAAATGCTTCCCTGCCTGCAGTATAGGTGATGATAGTATAGCTCTTAGGTTATTGTCATTTCTCACGTTTTGGACTGACCAGCAAATTTGTTACATTGTGGTTTTAAATGTAAGGTGACTTCTGGTGATGATTTCTGGGTGATGCTATTTTTGGATCTAAACAAGAGAAAGAACTTGCAATCTTATTCCAATATAGATTCATTGTAACAGGTAACAGGCTGTAAACCTGATTGTGCATGCTATGTAGAAAAGTGTTTGCACCTACACCTGGAAGTGAATACAACTTACCTCTGTGTAAATATACATATGAGTGCACTGTAAAAAGGAACAGAAGAGGAAAATAATAGAAGAACTTATTGCAGATATTTAATGAGAACCACTGTTCAGCATACGTTCACATTTTATTGTAGGATATATTAAACCAGTGGCCCAGAATCATGGGTTCTTGCATATTGTTTAACTGCAAATCCTGGAGCATTAACCATTGCTGGAGCTTCTGGGAATACAAGAAGAATCTGGGAAATCACTGCATAATCCACATTATAGAATCATTGAATTACCATTAGTAATTGGAGTTAGGGGTGCAGGTCCCCCGTGAAAATGAAAAACCACAAATTAAGAGATTGCCTTTTCTTTTTTTACCTCAGGGAACACTTCTCTAGGAAATTCTAGGTCTACCAGCATGACTCATCAACTTTCACTGGATGCTGACCATAGAACTACATTGGAGTCATGACTGGAAGACATTGACCATTGAACCACACTGGAATACCTAGAGATTTCTAGAGATAACATTTTAAATCAAATCATGAATAATCATATCCAGCATGACTAGATAGTTAACTTCCACTTGAGCTGATCATAGGATTGCATTGGAGGATTTAGAGATTTCTAGAGAGGTGTTCTCCCGAGTTCTCTCCAGAAGTCCTCAGGTCCTCCAGCATGACCATACAGTCATACTGGAGGACCTAGAGATTCATATAGAGGACGTTTTAAGGTTAGATCCATCACTGATCAAATCCACAAAAGTCCAAACCATAAATGTGAAGGAACTACTTTATAAAGTTGAAAGATTCCCCAAGGAGCATTGAATCTAACCCCTGCCATGCATAAACGTGCTTCTGGGTCAATGGGCTTTTGACAGATGGCCATTCAAGCATCAAGGAAGATAATCTCTTTTCTATTGGATTTCACCCATTTCCTTTTACCCACCATATAGAATCATATCACAGAGGTATAGAATCAGAAAGATGGAAGAAACCACAAGGGCCAACCAGTCTAACTCTATTCTGCCATTCAGAAACACACAACCAAAGCCCACTCAATGCATGAGAGTCTAGCTTCTGTTTTTACACCTCCAAAGAAGGAGAGTCCACCACAGTCCAAGGTTGTCTATTCTACTGCCAACCAGTTTGCACGTTTGTATGGGACCATATAATCATTATGCAGAAGGATTTATGCAGAAGAATCAATTCCTCAACTTTCATATTTGTTGGTCTTCCTTCTTGGTATGCATTCCATTTTTTTCCTGCCATTATGCAAAGCACTAACTTTGATGGTATAACATATTGAAATAATGCCTGGTTTTATTACAGTTTCTGTTCAAAGAAGCAGCAAATTAGACTGCACTTATATAACACCCATTAAAATTCATGTTATGACTCATCAATCACAGAAAGTCTTAATAGATAAAAATAACAAAAGTTGAAACTGAGGAAAAAATGAAAGAAAATTAGTTCTAGCCACTGAGTCTTTCCTTCTAATAGATCCTTTTCATGTTGTCTATACCCCACAAAAATTGCTTGGTTTATCTATCTCTGTCTGTTCCCTTCTATTCCCTCCACCTGGTATGGGTTTTCAAGGACGATTTCCGTCTTCACGTTATCTGTGGAATGGCAAACATTTCCACTGTTACCAAGCAACGGCTATTTGTTTCATTAATGAGACACCACTTTAGCCGGTGTTCCTTTTTGTCGCTGTTGAAAAAGCTTCTGTTAATATATAATTTATTTGAATTTAAAGTAGGCCTAGGCTTCTACGTAGCATTACAAGCTCATCATTGTAGTGTCTAACTGTTGGGAACAAAGGCAGCATTTCCAGAAATTGTAGCTGAATGGAAGTCTTTTTGAAGGAGACACCATAATTAACTTTTTAGATGACTGTGTTTGAAAGGGGAGGGAATGTTCAATGATGATCTTGATTTGTTATGAACCATTTTTCTTGAGGCCCAAACAGCCTAGAAAGAGAATTATTTTAAGGTATTGCTGGGTAGAACATTAGAGCTGATTTTCATCCTGATAGCTTTCTCAACTGTCACCCCAGGACAGAACTTGGGAAGGTTAATTTTCGGAGTACTATTTCAAAAATCCCAGTGCCAATATGGCTGGAAAAAATGCATATATTTTTATGTTGAGGCCATGTGAATGAATTTGTTCAATGATTGTGCCTTGTAGTTTGGCTAAGGACCTTGTAAAACTACCATGATTCCATAGCCTTGAGCCATGACAGTTTAAGTGGTGTCAATCTGCATTAATTATGCAGTGTAGCAAGAAGAAATCACAAGAGCTATCTAGTCCAATTTCTCATGATCTTTTAATAATTGCATTTTAGTGTAAATTGGGCTTTATATAACATGGGGTATTGATGTTGTCACTGCAGTTGTTTATTTTGAATGCTTTTTAAAAATTGCTGTATAGTTTAGGTTTTTTTTTTAAATGTATACTGTACTGTGAAGTTATATGTATATTTGTTTGTAATCATTATAAGCCAACTTGAGTCCTAAAAAATGTATGGTGATTCTAAGACAAACTATTATGTTTTCTGGGGAAGATTAGTTCAGAAGAGATTTGCCTTTCTCTGAGACTGAAAGAGTTTTATTTGCTGAAGGTCACCCAACAGGTTTCCATTGTCCGAGTTAGGGTTTCAACCCTTGCCTCTAGAGCCATGCTCCAACATTAAAATGACTACACCACTCTGGCTATTATAACAGTAGTAATAATTATAACATAGAAGTGTGTGTGTGTGTGTGGGGGGGGGGAGATGAAGGTGGTGGTGTTTGCAGAATATCGGCCATTTTCAAGGTACATTAATAAAGTCTGATTCTAAATTGAATTTAACCATCTCCTCTAACAAGTAATAAATTGAACTTTACACAAACATCTTACAAAAACATGTAGTAGGATCAATTGAGCAAAACAAAAACAAACTAATTATAAATTAGGTAAAGGTAAAGGTTTCCCCCTACAATTAAGTCTAATCATGTCCAACTCTGGGGATTAATGCTCATTTCTCTTTCTAAGCTGAAGAGCCAGTGTTGTCCATAGACACCTCCAAGGTCATGAGACCAGCATGACTGCATGGAGCGCTGTCACCTTCCATCCGGAGCCAAATATGGAAACATGAGAAATCCCACTGTTTATTTTCCTTTGCTGCAAGAAGTGGCAATTTATGCTTCTAATGTGCTTTCTGGTTTTAAGTCATTTTCCTATCAATAAGAAGGCTTTATTCCTAATTAATTTTGCTTTGGCAAGGAACTTTAGAAAAAATGTAAGAATTTAAAAATTCCAAGTGTATTGGATCACCAGATTGTTATTGGTAATTGTCATTAAGTGGACTTTAACTTATAGCAACTCTATGGATGAAGCTGGCAGGGTGACTTCAATTGGATAAACACTACTATATAATCTAGTTCCTGATTCCAGATTATCTTCTTTGTACTGGATTATAAGACAGTGTAGACTCACATAATCCAGTTCAAAACAGGTCTGGGATAAGGTACTGGATTATGTAGCAGTGTAGATCAGTCTTAAATCACATTGTCATCAATTGTCTTAGGTTTTGCAGACTGAGGGCTGAGGTTTCCTTGACTGAATCTATCCAATTGTAATTTGGCCTTTTCCCCCTTTGTCTTCCAAGGTAAAGGTAAAGGTTTTCCTCTGACATTAAGTCTAGTTGTGTCCGACTCTGGGGGTTGATGTTCATCTCAATTACTAGGCCAAAGAGCCAGTGTTGTCCATAGACACCTCCAAAGTCATGGCTGCATGGAGCGCTGTCACCTTCCCACTGGAGCGATACTTATTGATCTACTCACATTTGCATGTTTTCGAACTGCTGGGTTGGCAGAAGCTGGGGCGAACATCAGGAGCAAACCCCACTCCCCGGATTCGAACTGCCGGCTTTTCGATCAGCAAATTCAGCAGCTCAGTGATTTAACTCACTGTGCCACTGGGGGCTCTAAACTAATTATTGATTAGTTTGACTAATTTCAGCTCCCAGAACTGGCACTTCTTCACACTTTAATACAATTTCATTTTGCAAATTTTCTTGTCTTTAACCAGAAAAGGTATCATAATACTTCAAGATTGCACTTCAAAAATGCCCAAGAAGAGAAAGTCTTTCTCATGAAAGATGATGATCTATGTATGACAGATAAGTTAGCATGATCAAATGTCAAATTCTGGAAATGAATCTATATACAAGGTGGCTTCACTTAATACATCATTATTCCATTTTCATTTAGCATAGCAGTGAAAAATATTTTCATTCTTTATTTCCCACTAGATTCTTAAAAAGCCAATGCCAACTTGAATTCAACATGGAAGCTGACCTTAAAGGACCCTATAGTGAAATGTGATGGTTTTTAAAGAATAAAAACAACACAATAACTGTCTATTCAAATGTTTGAATTTCATATTGTGCTAATTGTCCAGATGGTCAGCTCCTAAAATTCTGTGAGACGGGAATGTTGACTGTCAGTTCCCTTCCTGTATCTTTCTAATCCATAATAGGAATAGGAACACTTTGTTGATTAATGTGGTTTCTGGTTGTGTCCAAACATCTAGGTCTATGAGATTTAAGTCTTTTAAATTTCTCTGGAATGTACCTTTTGTTTTCATGCAAAGCAGTTTCAGTCAGAGTTATGTTTTCATTTACTTGCTATATAATATTGTTGGAAACCATGGTGATTATGGAACAGCAGAGATATCCATTTCATCTCACAGTATCCTTCTTATATATGGAATAAATGTCAGAAAGAAAATCAAATGCATTGTTCCAAGTCTTCTCATAATCAGTTTTGATATTATACATTCATATGACTCATGATGGCATTACATGTATACACATCTTGGTAATAAAACTTTCATTGGAAAGAAATAATCTTAAGATCATACTACTGTCATTTATTCCAGATCATATTTTTTAAAATAACCTGGCTTATTTGGCCTTTGTATCTTAAAGCACATGAAATGATTGCCAGATGGAGGGCCAGTTTGGGCCTTTGTTGCCAAAGCAATTTAAAGTGAGAACGATGACATCCTTTACTTGTTTTAATCATTGCCCATTGGAAATGAACACAGCACACTTCAAGAACTCAATTATGCAAGTTAAAGAAAATAGGTAGGTGATGGACAATGCAAACTCTCTTGTGACAGAATGAATGGGAAATGTCACTGTGATGTGCTCCCCCATGTGCACCCCCCACATATCTATTTCCCCCCATCAAAGATTTCATAAACCAGTGTTTCTCAACCTGGGGGTTGGGACCCCTGCGGTGGGGATCATGAGGGGATTGAGAGAGGGGTCGCTAAAGATCAATATTTTCTGTTGGTCATGGGGGTTCTGTGTGGGAAGTTTGGCCCAATTCTATCATTGGTGGGGTTCAAAGCGCTCTTTGATTGTAGGTGAACTATAAATCCCAGCAACTACAACTCCCAAATGTCAAGATCTATTTTCCCCAAACTCCACCAGTGTTCAAATTTGGACATATTGGGTATTTGTGCCAAGTTTGGTCCAGATCCATCATTGTTTGAGTCCTAAGTGCTCTTTGGATGTAGGTGAACTACAACTCCAAAACTCTAGGCCAATGCCCACCAAACACTTCCAATATTTTCTATTGGACATAAGAGTTCTGTGTGCCAATTTGGTTCAGTTCTGTCATTGGTGTAGTTAAAATGCTCTTTGATTGTTGGTGAACTATAAATCCCAGCAACTACAACTCTCAAGTGACAAAATCATCCCCACCCCCCAAACCCCACCAGTTATCAAATTTGGGTGTATCGGTATTTGTGCCAAATTTGGTGCAGTAAATGAAAATACCACCTGCATATCAGATATTTACATTACAATTCATAACAGTAGCAAAATTACAGTTATGAAGTAGCAACAAAAATCATTTTATGGTTGGGGGTCACCACAACATGAGGAACTGTATTAAGGGGTCGCAGCATTAGAAAAGATGAGAACCACTGTCTGAAGCCAAAGTTCCTTTCTAAAACTTTTTGGATAGAGTTTTAAGAAGAATATGGAACTTTTGGGGGGCAATTTTGTGAACAAAATTGGGGAAGGACATGATTAAGTGCACATTCGAATATCTGTGATGTACTCTATTGATTCCCTAGACTGTGTTTGGAATTCTGTCATGGTTGACTCAAATCATCTCAGATTTACTCCTGAGAATAGTGATGTATTAAAGACATGTCATAGCCAGCCTTGTGGCAAAGTAGTTAACCAGCTGTTCTATTTCATGAGCAGATAGATTTCAGCACCTTTTGAGGCTTCTTTTTTTCCCCAGTCATCTCATCACACACTGGAAAGTGATCACGCTGCAAAGAGAGCAGTAACACAACCTGAATTTGCCATATGTTCAAAGTCACTCTGGGTGAATTAAATGAAGTGGCCTTTAATCTTAACTCACTGAGAAGAAATAGAAAGAAAAAAAGCTTAACATGCTTAAAATGAAGTTATAAACTCTTTGCTGACCGGTCTAGGCAGATGCAATCAAGTGATAGTCGGGGCACAATATGAAGTTCTTGTTTGAGGTAATAAATCTATGTTGGGACTGTACAAATAATATAATAACTTTAATAATAACTTTATTTTTATACCCCGCCTCTATCTCCCCGAAGGGGACTCAGGGCGGCTTACATGGGGCCAAGCCCGAATAAAAACAGTAGCAGTATAAAACACAGCAATAGACAACAACTTGCACAATAAAAAAATAAAAAAATAAAAATAAAACATTAGCCAATAAAAAACAAGAACTAATAAAAACATGGATTAAAACTGAGAGATTGTAAAAGTAGACTGGGTAAAGTGCTGGGTAAAATTGTAAAAGTAGACTGGGTAAAATTTCATATAGGAGGTCATCTGAAAGATGCTTTTGATGCAGAGTAATTATGTGAATGAAAGGGAGAAGCTAAGGCACATTTTTGTTTTACTCCTTGACATTTTGTGTAGCCAGGACATTTTATGATATATATTCACTCAAGCATATTCTTCATGCTTAATTTGAAGGTAACTTATTTTCTATGAATTATTTTTAATTAGATTTTTATTAAAGTTTTCCTAAGTAAATACAATGAAAGAGTGAGAACAATTTGTGTATAGAAAGTGAAGAAAGATAGAAATACAAAGATGAAAAATAAAAATAAAAAGTAAAAAAACCATCAAAAAGTAAAAGAGGAAAAAAAGGGGGAAAGTGTCAATTAATTATTTTTTTTAAATCAACATTTCTTTGTTTTATGTTCAATGCAAGATAGGAATAAAAGAAAAATGATTCAACTATTTCCTGACATTAAATTTTCTTTCTCAAACTTCTTTCTAGAAGTGTGCAATTCAGCCAAAAGGCATGCTTTTCAGGGAACATTTTCAGCTAACCCGTCATTCTGCTTACTAAGAAGTTACTCGAATTGGTAGGGGTGTTGCCATTTTAATTCAGCAAAGATTTGGTTCATTGCCTATAATGGGAAACTTTAAAGGCTCAGTTCTCAGTCACTTTAAGGCCTGTCTGCATGAAACCTATGTCAGATTTAGACCCCATTTACAACTGCAGGCCTACAAAGTTTCAAAACAATTCACCAATCTACTGATTTTTAAGAATTATTTTAAGGTTTAACCATAACATTTTTTAAAATAAGACAATCTGCAAGAGAGTGTTCTGGGATTGTAATTGCCAGTTGTGTCCATTCTCAGCCAATCAGAGCTGGACACAACCAGGCTTTTTACTGGCTGAGAAACACAGAAAGAGAAAAACTTCAGCTACCATCATACTCCCAGAGGAATTCAGAGACTTTTCAATGCCCACACCATGCAAGCGCTGATGAGAACTTTTCCAGGAGAAATTGATGCTGTTGCTGCTGTCAGCGAAGTAGATAATTAACTGCAATTAATCCCATCTTCTCCAGGAGCCCTGCAGCAGACCCCTGCCTCAGGTATATTGTTGAGTTAACTTCATCTTCTTGAGTATCTGATAAAATCAGGCTCCCTTAATCTGTTTTGGCCAGCCTTTTGATTCCCTCCTTCCCATTCTGTTTTTGGAGATTATTCTAAATAGACCACTGAATATTACAAATCATTTTAATTCAAACTGCTTTGGGCCCAAACCTATTGCTTCCAACTGCGACCGTACCTCGAGAAGTCTGACTTGGCCATGGTGGTCCACGCTCTGGTTACCTCAAGGATGGATTACTGTAACGCACTCTGCGTGGGGCTGCCCTTGAAGACGGTCCGGAAATTGCAGTTGGTACAACGGTCGGCAGCCAGGTTACTAACTGGAGCTGCTTATAGGGAGAGGTCAACCCCCCTGTTCAAGCAGCTCCACTGGCTGCCGATTATATTCCAGGCCCAATTCAAGGTGCAGGTTATTACCTATAAAGCTCTAAATGGTTCGGGACCTGCCTATCTTTGTGACTGCGTCGTCCCCTATGAACCCACCCGGTCGCTGAGATCTTCCGGGGAGGCCCTCCTCTCGCTTCCGCCCTCCTCACAACTGCGTCTGGTGGGGACGAGAGAGAGGGCCTTCTCAGCCATGGCTCCCCGACTCTGGAACTCCCTCCCCAGGGAGATTAGGTTGGCTCCCTCTCTACCTTCCTTCAGGAAACAACTGAAGACTTGGATGTTTCAGCAGGCCTTCAGAGATACAGTCATTAATTAATCAGCCCCAGAGGGTTTTTAATAATCTATCCTGTATTTATTACGGTCTTACCTTTTATGTGTTTTTAATGTAATTTTTTATCCTGTATTGTTGTTTTAATTGATATATTGCATTACTGTTTTATCTGTTTTATATTGTGATTGTATTATGTTGCTTATATTTTGTCCTTATGTTGTTTGGGCCTCTGCCCCATGTAAGCCGCCCTGAGTCCCCACGGGGAGATGGTGGCGGGGTATAAATAAAGTTTATTATTATTATTATTATTATTATTATTATTATTATTATTATTATTATTATTCCCTCTCTTCAAAGAAGCTTCAGAGATGTTGGTATACTTCTTTCTCATTATGTGGGTAAATAAATATCCATAGGAGGAGGTAATCTGTCTTCCTAATTCCTCCCTAAAGATTGTCTGTTCTGTCTCAAAACCACCTACAATGGTTCTGGATTAACGAAGTATGGTAGGAGGGAATGGAACTGCATGTAAAAAGTAGTTTGGCCATAAAAAAATTGGTCTAAATCATATTGAACCTGACAGGAAATACATTTGGTTCACAAAAGCAAGTCAATCATTTGATTATATAGCAACACTTGAAGTATAATTAACTAATTCCACGGGGAAATTATTGTATTTGAGAAGATATGAGTTTATACAATCTGAATTAAATAAGTTTACATGAAACAGGTTTACATAAACTGAATCTGTACGGATTTGTTCTTCAGCAGCTTCTTTATAAATACCAATTGTCACTTGAATATTCATGTCATCAGCCAACCTTAAGTTACAACTGAAAATAGCTTATTATGACTGAACAGAACTAAGAACATTGAGGAAACTAAGGAATGATGGCTAATTCCCACTGTGAATGCAAAACTAAAAGCATCCACAGAGCCAAGGAAAGGTATATAATTTCCACCAAATTTATTGCAGAGAAACACAATAAGGCCTTTATCTTCACCAGACCCCCACCCCCCACAGTGATCTGTATTTTTATTTTTCTCAATGAATGCTGATTTTTGTGCATATATAACATTATGTATGATTTCCCTTGTCTTCACAACTGAGTAAGTTTTCATTCCAATGAAAAGATTCTGAAATTTACAGCAGACAGTAATTAGCTTTATTGCATAACCTTCTTCCATAAGTAGCATCCCTTATTGCCTACTATAACATTTATTTGATGGAAAAGCTAACAGCTGTGACCTAATTGCTCTTAGACTCATTGACTTTCCAAGAACATGTTTATTCTATTTATAGCAGCAATTGTATGTTAAGAGGAAAACAGAGAAAAATGGGAAAATCTCCAGACAGAATGAAACTTAATGCAAACCCTCCGCTGCTTTGATGTATGGAGAATGGCTATAGCTTTGCATGCAGAATATCCAAGGTTGATTTCCTGGCATCGTTAGATTAGATTGTGAAACTGTTCTGTCTGGAAGCTTGGAGAGCTGTAAACAGTCTATGCAGGCAATGTTGTCTGATGTTATATAAAGCAATCTTTCCCATAATATTGAAACATATTCCTTGAAACCATTCCTTCTGTGCCTTATAGACATCGGTTCTTGAATTCTGCATCAACACTTAAATCATGTGCCAGCCAGGACAACAATTTACAAATTGCTGTGGACTAAACAAGTGTGCACTCAACAAATGTGTGCCAGGTCAAATAAATGATCAAAATTCTAAGAGTTATTTATGTAAGAATCTGGTTTTACCATTTTACAAACCATTTTACATGTTGAGGGCATGTGATTTCACAGGGATTTAATTATTCAAGTGCAACCAAAAGTGGCAGACACACAGAGAATCAATAATCTTTAAATGAGGTCATCTGTTATATCTCCATGTGATTCACTGCCCAAGGCATGCTTATTTACAATCATTTCATTTCATACTATTTTAATGCAGAAAAATAGTGTGATTTAGTTTTCAGCAGTTTGAAAAAGATTGTGCTGGATAAATAGCAGGTCATTTAAATGATATCTTGTGGCTGATTTGTTGTCCCTTTTATGTGATCTGCTAGGGATGATCAATTGCAATGAGGGCTTTTTTAGGTCCTTGGTGAAGCATTTATAGTTACTTGTTAAGAAGATGGGTATGAGAGCTTTTTCCATGTGTTTTCTCTGAGGCCATTTCTGCAAAGCTACCAACTTTCTGATTTCTGTCTAAGAAATACTGTCCCTGAGAGATGACAATATAGAGGCAAGTGGAGAAATAGGTTGATTTGTCAGAAAGCAGGCTTCATTATTCTTAAATCAGACATTCACTGTATATCTCATAGTAGCCTGTGGTTCACTCTCAAAAGAACAGAGGGTGACAAGCTCTACTGATGTGTGAAAACTTCTAGGTAGATAAAGGCAAGTGGTAAAAAAGATATTGGGTCCACCCAGAATATTTTCCCTAACAGACTTTCTATGACCAGTGCATTTTTCATGCTGCAACTTTAAGAATCATCCATTCAGCATGATCATCAATGATGAAAAAAGCAGCTTTCTCATACTACAATGGTTGCCCTGTGAGAATTTTTATATTTTGTTTATTATAGCATCAGTATAATTTTTATTCATCCTTGCTTTCATCCTGAAACCAGTGCTCTAAGTAGCTTACAAATTAAAATAGAGCCAATATAGGTCAGTAATTATGCTGTTATCAACACTGAAAATGGTTCGAAACATAAAAATATTTTAATTGTGATTTGATTAATGTATTGCTGTTACTTGTTACTTGGAATGATTTATATTTTAAAAGTTGGGGATGTAAGTTAATTGTGATAACTAGATAAAAAGATAATGTTAATAGTGTACACACTGTGATTTCATACTCTGTGTGGTCATCTAGGGTCATCTGGAATATCATGATACTCCATTTAAAATCTGAGTTCACTTTTCAAGTAAAATGGTGGGATGTAAAGGAGAATGAGAATAATTGTAACTGTAATTCACTAAAGCTCAGCTCTTTTACTTTGTCCCTTGACTAAGTTATTCTTCAGAATTTTATGTCAATAACCAAAATTGCAAATGTAAACACAGCTTTCAGCCAAAACTATCATCAAATTTTAAATATCTTTAGATTTACCATTTGTTCAGTTAAGTCCTTGTAATTTAGGCTTCCCATTAGAAATTGGCCTATTAAAAATTGGCCAATGTGCTGCACTAAAGCTCTAAGCCAAACTTTTTTTACTGGGAAATCAAATCCATTGAAATCAATGGGATTCTTCTCTAAATGATCAAATTGAGATCTGTCTAATTAACATGATCATACAACCAAGTTAGCATCATTGATCAAGAACTAAATGTTTTCTCATTTACCAAAGGATCATTAATGTCTAACTGACTCATCTACTAATTTCCCAGTCAATCTGTTTTTTACAAATAGGGTAAAGTAGGTGCCCACCCAGAAAAGCTTATGCTTCAATAAATCTGGGATTCTGCTCTAATTAAGATTAGATGCAATGGGAAATGTGGCATATGTTAGCTATGACCATTTTCACGATACATAAACTTGGTTAGAAAATAATAACTATGAAGCTGATGTTTAAACTAGATTGAGTGTATTATCAAGGGCACCTCAAAATTCTGGCAAATGACTAAACCAAGAGTTATTTGGAAAGTGTAGCTGAATATTTGACTTTCAATCTTATATTTATTAACACACTCTCTGTATCTCAGATAATAATTTGATGAAATGAAATCTTATGTTTTTGATGTCCCTTTCTTTTTCTCTTCCTAACACTCTCAGAACAGAAACACAATTTGGAAACCATTTGTAATGTCAAGCTGTTTATTTTACAGCCTCATTCTCAGAAATGTACTGATACCTGGTATTTCAAAAATTCCAGAAGATAATATTCTGCTACTTAACACCACCCCATATTAATAACATCTGATTAACTTTTATTTGAAGCTTTTCAGCTGGATTACATGATCTTTGTGTAAATTTTGCCTACATAAAAATGCGACTCGCATGCTAATCTTTCTCCTCCCATTAGAAGTAATAAACATGCTTGCCGAAATGAGCCGCCAGTTTTTATAATACCCTGGAAGCATCTCTAGCCTATTTTTAAAGCATGTTAATAGCAGGCATGCTGGAATAGTAGCTGGTAGACTTTTATTTTCATTTGGAGACTAGAGATGGTGTGCTGGCATAAATGCTAACAGATGTAAAGGATTTGATAAGTATTAGGATAGTGAACTTCCTAAATCCAAGTTTCTTTATAAAACAAGTAATTAAATGCTTCTATTACACCAGTGAGAACATGCAGAGACTTGCATTTTCCCTTTGAAGCCTACTAGAAAGCAAAAAGTAAGAGCTATCTCAGTAAATTAAGATGAACACAAAGACATATTTCTATCATATTTGTTAACAAAAAGCAACAGGGCCAGTTCAAACATCTTATCCACCAGTAGTGCTATTTTTTTTTGTGTCAGGAGCAACTTGAGAAACTGCAAGTTGCTTCTGGTGTGACAAGATTGGCCATCTGCAAGGAAGTTGTCCAGGGGAACCCAACCTTTAGGTCAGCAGTTCTGACAGCACAAGGGTTTAACCCATTTTGCCACTGGGGGCTCTAGTAGTGGTATTGAAATGCTTTGGAGCATTTTCGCTCAACACTGCATGAATGTGAAAGGTCAATGTAAACACTAAACATGTATAAACATGAAAGAGAATTACCTAATCACTCCTCTGCCTTGCATCCTTTGGGAAGGCCAAAAGTAATAGAAATAGGGTTAAAAAGATGCACATACATATAAGATAATACTCAACTCATGAAGACAATACTAGGCATGTACAACAGGGAAATGGCATATATCAAACTTTCTTTCTTGCTGAGATAGGATAAAACTGTTGCCACTTGTACCCTTTTGGAGACTAAAATGAGATTTACCATAGTAATCTAGGACTTCTCTTGAAAGAGATTTTGCATCAGAATGGCTAATAACCTTGATGGCAGGTGGGTAATGAAGGAGCTATCCAAAGTTCTGAATCTTGTTTCTCAATTCGTTCAGGACCTTGGATAGTTTCCATTATGTATGAATTATACCCAAGTGTTAACTCACTAGCATCAGAGCCACCAGCTGCTGTTGCTTTATAGGTCATAACCAGCACTTCAAATTGTATCTGGAGACAGTTTCCTAGTTTCTTTACTCAAATAGAAGGAAGAGACAAAGTTGGATATAATCATAATTCTTGAAGATGCCTGCTGTACTAAATGTGTTTAGAACTGGGCTGCTAGTTTAAAGTCTACAAGGACAGAACTGCAATGGAAGTGAAAAATGAAAAAAGGGGGAAACAAGACAGATAATTAAATAAAGAAATAAATGATATTGATATGGAAAATGGAAAGCAAGGTGAAAGTGATTAGGAATGACAGACTGCTTTGCGCTAAATGGATTCATAGTTGAAAAGCTCTATCCAGAGGTACTTTAATTAAAGAGTCACTAATTTTCCACCAATGCCAGGTGCATGCATCTAATTGCATCTGTCAGAACAAAAGTAAATGATATTCTTCTGAGATTCCTTTTCTTGTAGAAGAAAGATCCATTCCATCTGCCTAAATTGCATTTGTGTATTCTCAGAAGCTAGCAATGTATAACAAACCTCACAGAATAGATGTTTTTGAAGAAGCTGGCATTCCTCTGAAAAGAACCTAACTGGATTTGTATAACAGCACCATATGCTATTAAAATGTTGGGGCATCTAAAAAAACCAATGAAGAAACGTAGAATCTTAGTTCTAGCGAACAGTCAAGGATTCTTAGAGTTGCAGGTCGATGTGTCAGGAGGGCCAATGGCAAGCAACCCTTTTGTAGTGAACTCTTACTTTGCTCCTGTGGTAGATCTCCTCTCTAGGTTGGCCCCTCAGTTTCATATTCTTCAGATCCAATCTCTCACTTTGTCCTTTTGGCGCCCAAGATCTTTCTCTGGATCAGGCCTCAAAGTGAAGCAATGGATGGATTCATATGTGAGTTCATTTGTCTAAAGTGACTTGACTCTCTGTCAGCCTCATCTGGTGGAGTCCAAATTGGTGGGATACACCAGTTGATCTTCTCTTTTGTGACGGAGCCCACCTGTTCCCATCTCAAGACATCAAACAACTTCCAGCGGGGCTCTGTCGCAAAAGGGAAATTCAACCGGTGTATGCCGCCACCACAGCAACATAGGAAGACTGCCCTCACAAGATGGGGCAACCAGTGAGTTGGGCGATGTGGGGTGTGGAGCGAAGTACCCCTGATGGGCATCGCCAGAATCACCATAATCTATGGCGATGCCCATCAGGAAGCATGGAAGCATGTTTGATGAAGTTATATAAAAAACAGCAGGAACAGACAAAGTTGTAAAATGAAGAATAAATAGAGGCCTACTTATACACACTTAAATCAAATGTTAACCCCAATTTAATCATTTAAACCTCTCCAAAATCATATTCAGTTCTTTCTCTCCCAGCTGACTAACCTATTTCTATTATGGCTTTCCTTTCTTGATTCCATCTTCTCCTCATTTCAGTGTGCTTTCTCTCTACCTTGAGTCTCTACATTGGAGGAAAGGTGGGATAAAAATAAAGTAAATAAAAAGAAAAAGAAATATCTGCCTTCTGTTAGAGCCAAACCTAAGTTTTATATTCTCTCTTCCAATGCTGTGCTTGGCATTAACCAGGCTTGTCCAGCTCCTCCCTTTACAGTGCCACAAAAGGAAATGGTTTCCGTTCACTTCCATGGAGTAACTTAGGCCCCTTCCACACTGGCCCTATATCCCAGGATCTGATGTCAGACTATCTTTTTATCCCAAATTATGTGACAGTAGAGACTCATATAAACCAGTTTAAAGCAGATAATCTGGGATCAGATCCTGGGCAGTGTAGAAGGGGCCTTAGAGTGCCCTGAATGAGAAAAGCCATATTTTAAAATAATAGTGCCTTGTACGAATGGTCATCATGGGAAAAATAATGAAGAAGGCTTCAGCAAATGCTCCTTTATATTGTTTGGCATGTTTACCTACATAGCTGTGACCATTGATGGAATTATATGAGTCTAAATGACTCACAGAGCACAGATGACATCACCCCCCTCCAGGTTGTATTTGTCATAATTTCCTTTTCCCCTCAGCTAGTTATAAAGTAGCATTCATTTTTAGGGCTGGCACTTGAAACAATTAATAATGATAAAGCTTATACTCCTCGATTGAAAACTGAATTGTTTCTTAATTAACATGAATGGGCTATTAAGGCATTGATTTAACAGATAGAGTAACTTAAGCATAGAGTTTGGCATGCTTATGAAATGCTAATTAATATTAGATGAGTTAACTGACGCTATAGCAACCTTATCAAAATGACAACCCAAGGTCAAACAAGTTTTTAGACTAGTTTCCCACATTTCAGTGCATAATGTAACTATACTGTAATCTTCATCTCAGCCTTAAATTCTGTAAGGATTCTGAGTTATACAAGATACTTCAGGCAAATAGTATTCCACTTCAGTGTTGAGTGTAGAATGAGAACAGTTATCTGGTTAGATAGAGGGATAATCAGACAAAAGGTGTTAGGACTAGCATTCTTTTTAGGCAGAATTAAAAAAAACTGCCTCAAGTGGAAGATAGTACCAAGGTAAACTCTCTAGATAGACTATCCATGTTTTTACTGTCTGTTGGAAGACAAAGATGACTGGACTATCTAAAATGGTATGCCATGTCAGATGAAGTATGGGATTCTGTCTTTTTCACTACAATTCTATGTGATTTCTCTATGCGGAAAGGATAAGAGGTCCCTATCACAATCCTATGTGATTTCTCTATGCGGAAAAGATAAGAAGCCCCTATTCTCCTTTGTTTGGGACTAGAAGTGTGTTATTATGTAGGGAAATGATGTATCAATGGTTCCTTTTTACTAAATGGGTGTAGAAAATTGAGAGATAGATCTTCAGATCTGTTTTAAATTTAGAGAGCTAATTTAGCTGTTGGATTTCTCCCAGCAGGTTGTTCCACAGTCTTGGGACAGCCAATGAAAAGGTCCTCTGAGTCATGGTCGGCAGACAGGTTCTGGCAGGCTGGAGTAGCCACTCAATAGAGGACCTAAGTTTTCAGAGTGGATTGTATTGAAGGTGATCCTGTAGGTAACTTATACCCAACTATGTAGAGCTTCAGAGGTCCAAACCAACACTGCGTGCTTTGCCTGGAAACTAATTTATGACATACATTCTTTAGATTGAAAAAAATTCTAAGATTTAGGGTGCTTCTACACAATAAAATAAATGCAGTGTGACACTACATTAACTGCAAAGTTTCAATACTATGGAATCATGTGAGTTGTAGTTTCCCAATGTTTTTAACCTTCTTTGGCAAAGAGTGATGGAGCCTCACCAAACTACAAATACCAGGGTTACACAGCACTGAGCCATGGCAGTTATAGTGGTGTGAAATGGCATTAAAGTGTAGAATAGATGCACCCTAAATGTAGCAACTAACATTAAAACAAATCAACATTTATTTGTTTGTTTACAACTTGATGACCTTGATGTGATGTAAACACTTTGAATTCCATGGAGAAGGAAGGGACAGTTAATTTGCAAAATCATTTAATCTAATAGGAATTGGTTTCTTTGCCATGTGATAAACGGCAACTCTTATCAGATCACCTCTTTGCTGGAAGCTATTATCAGAGATCAGTTATCAAGGAATGCTCTTTGTTATCACATCAGAACATCACTGAACAAGGCGGAGGCAGGCCTTAATGAGATAAGAAAGAACAATCTCTGATAGTAGATTTCTGATAATGACTCCATTTTTGAAAAAAGGAATAATCATATCTTGGTTTTACAGCTGTCTTATTAAAACAGATTTATCTGCAATGATTATGTATGAAATGTTTTCATACCACACCAGATACTGTGTTTCAAATACAGCCATGGAATGGAACTGAGGGATCTTCTCAGTCATTTAAGCACATTCCTATTTTGGTTTTTAAAAATATAAACAAGGAAGATTTAAGAAAAATGTAAAGCATAATTACTTTGGGTGCTATTATTTAAAAATCAAGACCAGTGCTTGCATGTATATACTCAGAACAAAAGGTTATGAACAATGCATGCACACGCACACAGAGGACAAAACAAAAAATGGAGGTGGGGGAGGAACAAAGTTATTTCTCATACTAGTCAAATTAAGGCCAGGCAAGGTCATTGGAAAACACTGCAATTATACTGTACCCTCCAGAAAAGATTCACCTTCCTGATCAGACGAAAACTGTCTGATGTTGTTAATTTCCTAAACTGTGCCATGAAATTAATCCTATAATTAAACATGCTTATGGACCCTACATACTTGCTTACAGAATAAGCTCCTTATTGTCTCTCTTTATGAGATTCCAGCCATGCCTTCTCCTAACCAGCTATGCTAGAACTGAGTTGATAATCAGTTTTTAATTCTCCCTATGCACGTTTATTTTTTAAAAAATTAAAATTTTTATTAAGTGAATTAAGAAAGAAAAAACATTTACAGATAATCAATCACACATAATACAAGTACACCATTCCCCAACCCCCCCCCCTCCCTCCACCGTGAACCACCACCCCTGACTTCCGGCACCATCCAGTGTGAAACTAGTGTCTCAAAAAAAACCCCCAAAAAAACCCTTACTCTCATCCTACATTAATAAATCTATTTTTGTCTTCTTTTCTAGATATCAAATGTAAGGCTCCTTTTCTTGACAAAATCTTCATTGCATTCTCCTCGCATAGCATTTGATAACTTGGCTATTTGGATATACTCTAGTAATATTTCTCTCAAGTCCTTCAGCAATAGCTCTTTTTCTCCTTTCCAAGATTTTCTTGTTCACAGCTTGGCTAAGTTATTTTTGGACTAAACTCTAAAAAAGTTTTGTGTCTAAGTTCTGATTTTCTGTTCTAATTCTATAGCTGTGTGACGCATGTCGGGTGTAAGCAGCAAGTTCCAAGCCACTGTCACACATAAACAATGGTCCATTGGCTTATAAACTCTGACACTTTGTGTGTGTGTGGGGGGGGGGGTTTGACTTGGGCCACATGTGATTTCTTTTGGAAAGTGGGGAGGCTGGGGATTGTTTGGAAAGATGTTTAAAATCTGACAGCAAAAGGAGTGAGTGAAGAATGTCAATCACTGGGGAAAAGTTTACAATCTAATAGAGAAGGGAAGTGTGGAGGGAGGGAGCTGATAGTTGAGAAAGGGACTGAACATCTGGCAGAAGAAAGGGAGCATCTTAGCCCCCTCTACTCTGTATGAAAATGCAGTGTAGGGGGCACATTATCATGAGATATCCCAATGACATCTTATGATAATACAGATTAAACAGGTTTTTCTGAGTGTAACATAAATATGCCCATGTGCTTTGAATGTGGTTTTCCTGTTTCTTGGCAGGGGATGGACTGAATGGCCCATGAGGTCTCTTCCAACTCTATGATTCTATGATTCTATGTAGTCTTGCACTATACTGAACCATATAGTGTACCTAACTTACCAGTAATCCCTTGGTGCTGCTTTGCATATCCATTCTGTTCTTCAGAGCAAAGAGGCAGGCTCAGAGGAGCATCCGGCTAAATCCCCCATAGCCAGATGTGACAGCTGTGATGGGGCCTCTGGAGGACACCTGCATGCATAAGGGAAACCTGTGTGCATGCTCTTACCAGACATGCACACACAGAGATATTATTACCAGCCAAATGAATGAGATGTTCAAAACCTAAGAATATTACTTTTTTGAACTAAAGCTCCCTGAATTCTCCAGCCAACATTATAATAAAAATAAACATTTCAAAGCCCTGAATATATTGCTGTACAATACAGTGAACACAGTGGTTATTTCAAACTTTATTGACCTAATGAAGGTAATATGTAACATTGTAACCAGAGGCTCACCCATACTGCCTCAAAGTACTGAGAGTTTCCAGTTCTTTTTGATTTGATTGTGCTTACAATATTTATAGGTTTACATTCAATCCTCTCTTGAAGTACATTGTGTTTCCCCCTCTTCTCCTTTTCATTTATCATGTGTCACATTCAATCTCATGCAACATTTCAGAAACTGAATTTCACCAATTTCCATTAAGCCTTTTTTATATTCAGGAGATACAATTAAAATGTTAAAGGACTTTAGAAAGATTTTGTATAATGTATATTAACATTGCTTTTTCCTTTGACCTCTGTTGAATCTGTGTTCTGCAAACAATAGTTGTGTTTATTTGGTATACATCTTTACTGGTTTTCAAATAATACAAACACATAGACAAGCAACCAAAACATTTCCTTTATGTATGTTAACTCTTATTCTATTAATCCATTAATCTATTAATCTATTAATCCAGGTATAATGAAGGATATAAGGACAAACAATACCTAAAATGTCAGAAAGGACAGCCTGGGATGTCCCTCCCATAATGGACCATATAGAAAACAAATCTTTGGGTTTCCCAAATCAATAATGGATTTCTGTCCTCCCGAATTCGTGATGCTTCCAAAAAATGGATCAGAATCCTCACCGAAATCCAGGACACTGAAATGGATAGTGGTTTACTAGGATTGCACAAACCTAATAGTCAGGTCTAGTGCAAAAATACAGATATAGGTGTATCTCAATTTTGATAATTCTTCAAGTTACAGGGAGCTGGAAATAAGGCATGTTTATGTGGATTGCAATGTGAGGTTCTATCTAAAGTATATATTCAACTTCTTCTGTAGATGCATGGTTTAGGAAAAAAATGGCATTTTGTCATTTTTCACCTTGACAGTTCCACATTTTATCCTCAAAATGAAAATTAAGAATCACAACAATTGTCTGAAATGTTAAAACATATTTAAAGTTCCAACTATGGGAAATTTCTGCATCCTGCTGTGTTTTCCTAATTTAATGGTGTCACTTCTTTTTAAAAGAAAAACACACCAGAACTTTTCATTTGTTTTTTAATATCAAGATGACAGACTTGTATGAATAAACCCATGAATATGTCATGCCAAGAGAAAACACTTCTCTGCTGGATTTGGGTTTGTTTGACTTGCAGATGTCAGTGTATTCTTCAGGGGAAGCCATTCTTCTGTGACATGTTTACCAAATGAGATTATGCAGAAACTTTGCACACATTTTTCATGCATGATTATTTTTTTAAACGTTGCACAGAATTGCTCACAGAAATACAATTATTTGGAATGTGTCTAAGTTATAGGAAAAGACAACCTTTGTTAACCACACAAGTATGTTAGTTACATGACAGGTTCTCTCAGCTATCTCCATCTGTAAGCAGAGTAAGAAGAGCATGCTGTACAATTTGGAACCTGCATCTTTTTCAGTCTCTACCCCCCTTCCAGTGCTGTTCATGTAATGTCTACCTGTCTCAACTTCCACCATCTAACTTGCTCTTTATAGATATTAGAGGTGTACACTTTTTTCATTAGTCATCGCAAGTGATATCAAATTAGCCAAATTTGTACTTATAATGCAATATCTGATATACAGGTGTGGCCCATGCCAAAAACTTAAGAATTGAAACTTATCCAATATGTTTTCATTTGAATTTTGTAAATCTCAGAAGCCTCCCAAAGTCAGTTTCATTTTCAGCATAAGGAAGCAAAGCAAAGCCAAAAAGCCTGCCTCTCCTCTTAAAATTAATGGTCTCTTGACATTAGGAGAGGAAAGCAGCAGGGAGAAAGCTGAGTTTGCTGGGAAAGAGTTTGAAAAAGCACAGAATTCTGGGAAAGGTAGTTTGGGAAGGCAAGGAGACCTTTGGCAGAGAATTCAAAAGGTTCTGCCCTAAACTACATTTCCCAGAATTCAGCTCAGCATCAGAAAGCTCCAATCAGGATAGGAGAGAGATTTGTCCCTCCGTAGCAGCAGCCAGCCAGTGTTCTAATACATTGTTGAAACTGCAAAAAGGACAACTGACTGATACTTCTAGTAAGTAAATCTCCATGCTGGGCTGGTAAGAAATCTCTAAATGGAAGTTCTATTGGTTAATATGAGAGACATTCAATGAGATAGCTGTTGTGGCTTATGTATATATAAGCCACAACATATATAGATAGATAGATAGAGATATATATCGTGTTTGTCAAAACTTTAAAAAGTTCCCTAAAATCAGTAGATATATGAATATTTCTGAAAGTTGAGGGAAATTATCCCCTGTTATCTTGTGTCATTGTAGAGAAAGTTCAAGGAGATAGCTCTTGTAGCTTTTTTTTTAAAATGCTATTTATAAAAACTTTGGAAATTTCTAAAAAAAACTGTGGATAAGTGAAACATTATGAAACATGATGGGATAACAGTGGTTAATGTGTTCTACCATTGCAGCAAGTTTCACCCCAACAGCTATAAAAATGGGGTAGAAAGGAGCTCCTGAAGTTTTCCCACTTGTACAATTACTATAACTAAAATTAATGAAATTTAGTTACTCTCATTATAGTAAAGAAATTTCCACTAATGATACTTTAGAAACACTTTAGAAACGAAAGGCCCTTAATTTCGTAATAAATTTTGAAACTTTTTTCATCAATTGCATATCCCTAATAGATATGCCTATACAACTGACGAGGGGAGGTCATTTGTTTTGCTACATACAGCACAGTAATCATAATAGTCATTCAACATTTTCTCTCTTCAATCACAGGCTACTTTTCAATTTAGATTAGACTCTTCTGCCCAACATTGATATTGGAAAGTAGAATCAGTTAACATGTACATCTCTATAGGAAACCATCTTAAATCAGATTACTGTGACAAATTAATATCTACGCATTTGTAAAATAGAAGATTTATTACAGTGCTAATATGGGGCAGCATTTCATATTTCTTTTGCATCTTCTCTGTGGCATTCATGATTATCATGAAATGAGTTTGAGAAAGAGGTGAAATAGACATGGAAATTGTGCTTTACTGTTGCATTCATTTCTTATCAGTTTGCACATAAAGAGGGCTTTCAAAACCCAGACCACATAGTAATATGATGAACATGAGCTCCCCGTGTGTAAACTAATGCATGAACTGTATGAGCTGATTATTATTCTGATTCCTTTCATACATTTTTTCCAGTATTTACTGTTTACTGGAGCTTTCCAATTGAATACCCCTTATCCAAAAATGCTTGTGACCATAGATATTTTTGATCTTGGCTTTTTTTCAAATTATGGAATAGCTGTATTTGTATATATGTACATAATGAGATATCTTGGTAATGGGGCCCATGTCTAAACACAATTTATTTATGCATTATATATACCTTGGGCACATAGCCTGAAGTTAGTTTTATACAACATTTTAAATAATTTTGTGCTTGAAACAAAGTATATATATATTGAACCATCAGAAAACAAAGGTATTACTGTCTCATCAACCCAGGTGGACCATTCTGAATATGCTCCAGCATGACAATATGATAATTTCCAGAAGAAATCATTCACTTCAATATGGTTAAATATTGTTTACAGTTTCCCTGTTCCACAGTAAGGTTAGGGACTGATCCCCCATGGATATGGGTGTTGTAATGTATAATTACTTAAGAGGAAATGCTATTGAATCAGAGCTACTTCCTTTGGAGTGACTATGCATAGGGCTGCTTGTAGTTCAGTCTACTCCTTGCCTGAGCTTGTTTTCCTTTAAACCAGAAAGCTCAGAGAATGCCCTAGTGCCCTGAAAATAATCAGGATGGGAAGCACTATTACATTATCATATTTATAGGAATAAGGAAAAATAATCCTGTCCCAGAAGCAAAAACATCAACAGTAATGGAATCTTTTGACACAAGTGCAAAGACAGTGTAATTACTGAAATGAAACATATCTCACTATTGGATTATTTTAATTCTATTTCCAACATCCAGTAGATTTTCAGTGATCTCCTACATTCAAGACTTAAAGATATATAAATAAAAGACAATGGACATTTTAAAAATACCCATCTTTGTGGTTTCTAATCATGAATTGCAGCTATACACCTTTTCTTCAGACATTTAAAACAAAAACAAAAAAAGGATCCAGTGGGATTATTGTACTTTTGGACTGCTTCTGCAGCAGAATCATGAGCGGAGTGCAGTTTTGTACTTTTAAAATCTGTTTTGACTGGGAAAGCATCTGAGCTAGTTTTTTTTAATAGTGGAAAAATCTTGCATCCCATTATCACAAGAAAGGTGGGATATAAAGGACTACAATAATAATAATAATAGTAACAACACCAACAACACCAACATGGATTTATCAGCAGGTGGAAGCCCAAGATCTAGGAAGATAATATAGGAATAAAGAAACGACGCTTAGTTGCATAGGAAAATATTCACCAACACATTAGCTGAATAAACCAATACAAATTCTTACAGATCTGAATATTCTAGCACTTGGGCACTTTTTTCACTAATGAGAGACCACTGGACAACCGTTTCTTGAACAATTCACTCATAAGAAACCACAGAAATGCTTTCAACATTGTGGTGTTCTGTAATAGCTTCTTGAAAGTTACACACGCTAAGAATGATGGAAGACAACACAAAGGTAAGGCAGAATTCATCTACAGAAAGGAGATGGGGAAGCCTTATATGCATGAGTGGTCGGCTGTGGAGAATTTATGTACAGTACTACAATCTTTTGTGCCTATGTAGAGCTACAGAACAAATTATCTTGCTGTTAAAAAGTGCCAAAGCACTTTGAGTCTCCTCCAGGGTTGAGAAAGGCAGGGTAAAAATGTCCTAAATACATACATACATTGCAATCATGTTTGCTTGTTTTTTTGTTGTTATTAGATCAATTATATTTTGCAATTTTTTCATGTCCATATCATTTGAGAAAATGTAGTTTAAGGATGCCTTTTTGAAGGGCCTTCCTGTGTCACAGGTGATGTGTACTTCTGCATCAGAAAAAATGTAACTCAGAAGAAAATGTGCATATTCTTCTAACACACCATGGCCTCAAATATATTTTTTTATTGTTGCTGAAATCTGCATTTCTTATTTGAAGGTCTTTTTTTTTAGTGCCCTAGGCTACTGAAAAAATAATCTGCTCTATTCAAGTTGTGGAAATAGGTCAGCATAATTTAAAGAAAAGAGTCCTTAAGAAGTGCAAAATCAAGCTGGGCTAGGCCATACCTTTTCTTATTTAATTAGCATTATGGGATGCAAGCCCTTTACAGGCTTTCAGAAAGCTATCAAAAAAGAGAATTACAGAGCAATGCTTATCCCTAATTGTGGTATGAAACAGTCTTAATAAAAAAGAGAGCCAAATAGACAGGTAATGATCCTAAACTGATGTATGTTATAACAACTATAGATGCTGCCGAAGGTTAATGGCCTGTTAACATTTGAAGATGGAGCTCAGGAGGCAGAAAAAAGGAACAAGGGCAATGGTGTTCACACAGAAAACTTTGTCCAAAATGTAATTCACAAGGAACAGACATGAGAGAAAAAGAATCAGTAGCAGATATCAGGATGAACTTACTTAATCAAAAAATAGAGATCAAAGCAATAAAACTTACAGGGATAATAATTAACATCAAATTAGTGTGGGTGATGGTTATCATTAGAACAAAAAGTAAAAATGGTTATTCAGAGCGTTTCAGATGTGCCAAAGGAAGGGAGGGCAGGAACTGAACTAAAAGATGGGATAGTGAAGACATGAGTATATGCTATAAGGATATCAAATTAACATAGAAGAGAGGAGTCATTAAGACCAATCTTCCTTTATCTATGGTTCTCTTCTTCTTGCCTGGAGACAGATGGGTCTGATAATAAACAACAACAACAACAACAACAACAACAACAACAACAACACTTTATTTATATTTCGCCCTATCTCCCCAAGGGGACTCAGGGAGGATCACAGTACATATACACGGCAAAGATTCAATGCCATTTTAGAGACAGGACAGGACAGAATAAGACAAACAGAAGGAGTATGTAATCTTGAAGTCCAGTTTTTTTGGTGCCTTGGAGGTTGATGTTGCACTCATATTCAGTCACAGGGGGTGCTGTTGCTTCATTCTCTATGACGAAGAGCCATTGGAACTTCCTCTTTCCTCCTCCTTCCACTTTCCTTTTGGTCACCACATTTCTGGTCTTGTTATTATGGCATCATAAAATACCTCCTCCACAATTTGCAGTACCTAATTTTTCTACTTACAGCTTATAAACAGTTTTCAAACTGCTTAGGTAAAAAGCGATCTGGGCTTGAGGTTGAGTGTGCACCCCCAACTGGGCTTCTAACTGGCCACCTTTTGGTTGGTAGATCTTATTACTGCTGGTGATTTACCAGCTATGCTACAGCCCAGCCCTGAACAGGAGAGGTTCCTCTACATGTGTGGCTTTTCATGGAATTGGGAACTAGCTAAAAGCAAAACAAAATCAAGATTCCAGTGACATGGAGAATTTCCACACATAGAGAAAGTTCAGAATCACTACTCACCACTTGGCCAGAAAAGTAGAACCTGAATTAGAATGGATGGGTTTGGTGTGTTATCCAAATCTGAATTTGATGTGCAAAATGAGTAAGTAGAGCTATAGAAGTTCAAATAACTGGGAAAAAAACAAATCTTGTTCAATTTCTGTTCCTCACATTTGAACTATTTTGTGTATGATGATCAAAGCTCTGTGCTGGGAGGAACCAATGTTAGTTGTACCAATTCGTTGACCTCATGTTTTGTAAGTGTGTGATTTGTGTGTAATAGACTGATGCATTGCAGTAACAAAAAAAGAAGAAGAAATCTCATTTGGCAATCTTTTAGATTTCCCTTTTATTTGGTTTTCAAATCAGCTCATTTCCCCCATGTGTGCCTGTTGTATGAGCTGCTGTGAGAATGCCTTCTCATCAGCAAAAGCAGGAAAAAGGAGTGTTGTTAAAATAGCATTGTCCACTGTGCAATAAAAGGCTTTTGAGAGATACATGATTGCTTGGGCTGAGCAACCAATCAATTAAAACTTGTATTTCCCTGACAGAATGGTGAGGATAAAAGGCCATTTAAATCAATTAGTCATGTTGGCAGCCACCATTCCTGCTCCTTTCCTCAGTGTTTCAAATGATGCTTCTTGTTGATGTCTTCTTTCAGGAAAAGAAATAAGTGCATCTTTTAGCAATTGACTGTAAGAACTGAAAGCAAAAGAAAACACCATAAACACTACAGGGCACAATACATTTTCTCCAAATCTGTAGTTGGAACAGAATTGCTTTTTTTTTTGCACTAGCATTTTATGTTATTTCTTCAGGATGCCATGCTAGTTCCTACAAGTTAGGTCCAAGCTTATCTTCCTTTCCACCCTCTGCCATATTATGTGGATTGCATGACTTAATTGAATTGCTTCTTTTTAGCTAAGGCTGTAGGAAAGATGGATGAGCATATGCTCAGGTTTTGATGAGAACTTCCCAAAATTCACAAATACTTTCTTAAATTCAGTTCAAAACACTTACGATCATTTTTTAAAAATCAAATGATATGGAAGTAAAAAGATTCACCTATCCAAACATAAATGTAGCCCTTAAATGTATAGTTTTGAATCACTTGTGTATTTATTCAACCATGTCTTTGTTGCACATTTAGTACTTTTTTGGAAGACATGCTTCTAATTTTGTACAGTGACATGGAAATTGGGTGCAATGTGGTTTCTCACCATGTTCTCAGTGGTATGGGGATACCAAGTCACCTTGTCTGTCTCCTGAGAAATCTGTATAAAGACCAAGTAGCCATAGTAAGAACAGATCACGGAACAACAGACTGGTTCAAGATTGGGAAAGGAGTGCGGCAGGGCTGCATACTTTCACCTTCCCTATTCAACTTGTATGCAGAACACATCATGCGACGTGCGGGGCTTGACGATTCCAAGGCCGGAGTTAAAATTGCTGGAAGAAACATTAACAACCTTAGGTATGCAGATGATACCACTCTGATGGCCGAAAGTGAGGAAGAGCTGAGGAGGCTTATCACCAAGGTGAAAGAAGAATGTGCAAAAGCTGGGTTGCAGTTAAACGTCAAGGAAACTAAAATCATGGCAACTATACCCAGTGATAACTGGCAAATAGAAGGAGAAAATGTGGAGGCAGTGACAGACTTTATATTTCTAGGCGCAAAGATCACTGCAGATGCAGACTGCAGCTGGGAAATTAGAAGACGTTTACTTCTTGGGAGGAGAGCAATGGCCAATCTTGATAAAATAGTGAAGAGCAGAGGCATTACACTGGCAACAAAGGCCCGCATAGTCAAAGCAATGGTATTCCCCATAGTAACTTATGATTGCAAGAGCTGGACCATAAGGAAGGCTGAATGAAGGAAGATAGACGCTTTTGAACTTTGGTGTTGGAGGAAAATCCTGAGAGTGCCTTGGACCGCAAGAAGATCCAACCAGTCCATCATCCCGGAAATAATGCCTGGCTGCTCACTAGAGGGAAGGATATTAGAGGCAAAGTTAAAGTATTTTGGCCGCATCATGAGAAAACAGGAAAGCTTGGAAAAGATCACGATGCTGGGGAAAATGGAAGGAAAAAGGAAGCGAGGCTGACCAAGGGCGAGATGGATGGATGGTATCCTTGACTTGAAGTGACTGGCTTGACCTTGAAGGAGCTCTGGCGTGGACTGGTCCATGAGGTCACGAAGAGTCGGAAATGACTATGCGATTGAGCAGCATGAATAGGGAGGTTTTATCCCAACACTGAAAGGACAGCAGAAGGGACCTTTGTAGCCTCCCTAGATAGAGTCACACTGGAAGACCTAGAAATTCTTAGAAAGGTCTCCCAGGTTAAAAAAGCATTCTTTTTACTTTGAAGTTTTTTTCTATTTTTGTGAAGATCCTGAGCTCCTCAGCCCACAAAGGCTTTATCCCTGTACTGCACCGGCATCGATGTGACAAAAACAGTTCTACGCATGTTTCCTCAGAAGTAAGTCTCACTAATTTAATTGGAGTTATTCTAAGTATGATAAGTAACATATAAAATGAGATTTACTGAAGTAAGAGTGGATGAGATTACAACTGAGATTTTATTTTCAGTGGCAGTACTCCTCTCATTATGGATTCTTTCCCAGTGTTTTGTAATCTCTTCTTGTGTTCCTAGAGCTCTTTTGCTTCTATCTGCTTAAAAAAAAAGGGGGGGGGAATTTGACATATGGCATTCTTTTATGATTTGCTTAAACTGCCTTCTGCCCTATTAATCTTGTCTCCCCTCTCAGTGTAGGCCAGAAGGTACATAAGTCTCTCAAGGAGATTTTTTTTCTTTTGCTCTTTCCTCCCACACATCTTTCATTCTCTCAATGTTGAAAAACGTTTTATGGAAAGAGGATGGGGTATACTGTATTTACTCGAATCTAATATACCATTGAATGTAATTCACAGCTTTACTTTCAAATCCCTGAAACAAAAAAAAGGTATTTGCTGGTGAATGTAATTTATGGAAAACGAATCAGATTGAATTGATACCGTGTTAGAATCACACATGTAAACCAGTCAAGGGGCCAGTTGAACCATGCAAAGCTAATGAGTTCACCAGTTATGCCTTCCCCTTCTCTGTTGGCCTTTCCATTGCCTATCTGCCTCCCTGATAAGACTTTGCCTGTGCTGTTAGGCCTGTTGTCCTTTTGTTGAGCTTGTTATTGAGCCCACTTTCTTTCACCCCCTGTGAAGGGGAAGCCACTCGATAGGCTAAGGCCAACAGCCAAGGTGAATTCAAGTCTTTCTGTCAGGCCATCAAGCCAAGACTACAAACTCATCAGCCTTGTGCAGTTCACAGCTGGGCTCTCAACTGGTTTATGTGCATGATTGTAATGCACCATCAAATCTAATGCACACCTCAATTAAAAATAATTTTAGTACATTTCCATTCCATTTCATTGCAAAATACTTAGGTGATCCCTCGTTGTCCGAGTATGATTGTCTTCCAGGTGTGGTGTCCTGGCAGTAGATACGTTGGTGACTGTAGAGCCCTATTCTTGACCCGCATGTTCTTCCACAATGGGGACATTGGTTTCCATCGGTGGAAGGCAATCCTGATCACGGTTGGCTTGATGTGCCTTCATCTTGGCATGTTTCTCCTTTTCACCCTCTATTCATGCCTCTTCAAATTCCACAATATTACTGGTCATAGCTGACCTCCAGCTAGAGTGCTCATATGTCAGGGCTTCCCATATCTCAGTGTCTATGCCACAGTTTTTAAGGTTAGCTTTAAGCCCATCTTTAAAATGCTTTTCCTGTTCACCAACATTCTATTTCCCATTCTTGAGTTGGGAGTATAGTAACTGCAATGGGAGACGGTGATTGGGCATTTGGACAATGCGGCCAGTCCAACGGAATTGATGGCATAGGAGCATCACTTCAATGCTGGTGGTTTTGCTTCTTCCAGCATGCTGACATTGGTCTGCCTGTCTTCCAAAGAGATTTGCAGGATTGTTCAGAGGCAACACTCTATAATTCTATAATCTTTATAATTCATATATTTATTTCTTCCCATTTTTCTCATTGTGCTCCCCATCTCCGGAGTCCTTCTTTTCTTTGTGGTCCCACCAGAACTTCATTTCTTCTGGTGAGCGTTGCTTCCCATCTTCTTTTCCCAATGTTTTTTCAATATTTTTTTTTCCATATGCCTTCAAAATCGTTATTTTTCCTTAGGCCTTTTTAACTCTTAAATTACATATTAAGTTTTCATTTATTGCTAATTTCCATATTTCCTTATACCATTCTTCTATCTTAATTTTTAAACCTTCTTTCCAATTTTTTGCTATTAGTAGCCTTACTGCACACCCCTCCCCCCAATTTTGGTGACCTAATTTAGCCCAAAAGATGTTCATTAGACTCAAGTAAGTATGGCAGTTTTTAATCTGGGCATTTGGGGTAAGATTAGTAATGTAGACGATAGTACGTAAAGAGAAAAGCCACAATCTAATTGGATAAACTCAATCAAGGAAACTAGCCCTGAATCTAAAGAACATGAGCAAGGCTATTGATTGATGACTTGGGGATCTCTTATCATATGGTTGCCATACTTTGAAGTTTACTTGATGGAAGTTACCAACAGCAAGTTGGGATCCCGTGCCTATACTCTCAAACTATTAAAAAATAATCTTGAAGTCAACATGAAGTCAGTGAACAGTTAGTTCTGATTTTTTTCATTCACTTCTTCTCACTTTCTTTTCATTTCTTTGCAGTTATTTGATCTGATTCAGAATCTTGACCCTTTGTTGTTAACAGCTTGTTTACTTTAACTTTGGTTGTATGTGCTAAATGTGTTTGTCAAATGTTTTGATATGGCTGATACTACTATTTTTTTTTCCTTCTTTGGACCAAGGGCTGAAATTTCTAGCGGCTAAAAATGCAGTCCCATCACAGTTGATCATATTTGTTCTACCATTCTCTCCCTTACTCTTAAGTGTCATATATTACATTTGTTCCATCTGTTTCTCAAACAGTATTGAACATTATAGCTCTTTATCTGTTTTTACTTTTTCAGCTGTAAAGTTCCTCTAATAAGGAGCAGTAATATTTCAGCCAAAGTCTACTAGCTGTTTGGGTACATATTTATGAAACACTGCATAACAAGTAGAGGCAATTGTTCCCAGTTCTGCTGATTACTGTTTCTGTAATCATCAGGCTGCTTTATTTCTTTTAATATTTGCTGCAGAAAGACTAATTATTCATTCAGTGATGCCCTTCTGCTTACCAATTCTGTTTTAAAAATATTCAAAATTGAGACATCCGGGCTCCTCTGTAATGAATGCTGTTGCAATGCCTATAAATAAATCATCAATTATCCCCCCAGTTGTATAAAAACACAGGCAATCACATTATACTAAAATCTAATTTTTGTCTATAAAAAATTCGTCAGTTTAGAGAACCATAGGGCATCCTTAGTATCATAAATTTATTGAGGTTTGAAAGCCTTCTTACTGTCACCACTACTTCTGTTCATATTTTGTCTTCAACTTTTGTTGCTCTTAGGCCTTTCTTAGCTACATGAATTCTCATGTGCCGTTTTTGGTAAAATGTATTGGAGGTATGTGGTTTTTTTTACACAACAGAGGTTGGAATTCAGCAATCATCTATACGTTGTTGAAATGCAACCCCAACCTCTGTAGCCAGCACAGGTAAAGATGAAGAATGTTGGGAGTTGCAATTGAGCAACATCTGGAGGGCTGAACAATTCCTTCCCACTATTTACTCAGTTGAATGATTTGGGTTGGCGATGGGACATATAGTAAAAAGGCTGCTATGCATCCAACAGTATGTGGGACTGAAGATGGTTTTGGAGTAGTATAGGAAGGTTGGATTGTCCATACCATTAGATGGATGGAGGTGTGAGGAGATGGCAGATACTTGTAGTTAGACAGCACGCCATGCAGCTTACTCTGCTAACTTGCTGTATGTAGAACAATGTTCTCCCATCACTACTGAAGAAATATTCAACTGCCTATCCAGTAAAATGAAATAATAAAGCAGTATATTGTAATTTGTTTCAATGAACTATACAGTAGGACACTGTCGGAAAGAGACATGAATAAAGCCAAATGTAGGCTGAACTATACTATACAGATGAAGCATTTGGCTTGGTGGTTACAAATCACATGAAAGGTGTATCCCTTTCTCTTATTTTCCCATTCTCTTTCTAACATAGACATACCCAAGAGAATGGAAGATAGTCTTAGCCCTTGCTTTTGTCCTGCAACTGAAAGCAACACTATTACCATTTGTCATCAGTCCCAGTTTCTCCAAACTTCTATATCATGAATCTCTACTACTGTATTTGCCAGTAGCTCCAGTCATTCCAAATTTCTATATCATAGATCTCTGCTACTGCAGAATCATGGTATTGCTGACTAGGCCTTCACTCAGTACTCTTTGAGGAGCTGTGATTAGAAGTTTTGTGATACTACTTTTCTTTGCTTTTTTACCATGAATGTTACTTCTGTGCCCTGATTTCAACCACTGTTCTGGGTGATTTTTCAGCTATTTTATTTCCAACTCTTTCTTGTCTTCCTGAATTAATTTTGTTCTTTTCATTCACTCACTTCATTTGTCTAACCATTCATCACTGTCTTTGACCTCTATACAAGGATTCAGAGTGACTCACAATTGCTGACCAACCCATGAAATAATGAGACCACATACAAGACCATGAATTGAAATATGAGACATTTAATTTAAACTATTGCCTGATTAAGTTCATCCTCTGAGATGTGCAAAAAGGGGGAGCAATCTAGTGTGGGGCATGGGGCAGTTGTTCTCTCCCAGACTTCCTCCATGGCTTTTGCTGGGAGAAAAATCTAAGCCCTAGAGAGGGTCTAAAAGCTACGTTGCTCCCCAGCTATCTCCTGGAAGGCCAACCTGCAGACCCAACTCACAAACCACATGACCTCTAGTAACTCTCAAAGAAACCTAAAGATAATCAGTGTGGTGTTTTAGTTTGAAATCATGTCTATGACTCTGGAGGCCAAATTTGAAATCCTTAGTTGGCCATAAAAACCCACAGAGTGATCTTGGAAAAGTCACACTTTCTGAGTCTCTAAAGAAATCAGTGGCAATGGAAAATCTCCTCTGAACAAATCTTGCCAAGAAAACTGCTTGACACATTCATCTGTGGGTCTCCATAAATTGGAAATGACTTGAATGAACAACAAGAACTAGAATACTCCAAGTCACTTCTGTTAAAAAAGATTTTTTTAAAAAAACCAGAAATAATAAAGATTAATTAATTTCAAAAGTTGATGAATAATGTTTGCAACAATGTTCTTTCTGCTACATGTGTTTTCATGCTTAACATATGTTCCCAAGAAGCCCAAATATTATTGAATGTTGTATGCACCCTTCAACCTGATTAAAAGCCAGAGCTTGCCAGAGGTTTTCCCAAGCATATTGCCAGTAGCAGCTAGTAGCTTCCACATGAATATGCTTATCATCTATAAAGAAACTGAACCTTTGGTTCTGAACCTTTGTGGTTATATAGGATCTGTCTTTGTAGTACTTTGAGCAATACAGTTCCTTTACAATCTGTAGCCTAGTTCAGCCAATAAAGCAATTCATGCAATTTCATGTTAACATAAATTTCAAATTGGCTTTGTTCAGATGTTTTAAAACCTTCCTCCCATAAAAATGCATGACAGTTTGGGGACTATGGTTGCACATTCATAGGTTTGCTACCGGTACAAATCCCCTTTGAATTTTTGAATGTGGCCATACTGGCTGGTGAGCTATTTCCTGAAAATGGATGAAGCCATGGGAACACTGTGTGCAGGTGGATGATGTTAGTGTTGAAAGTGGAGCTGCAAAACAACAATTTCAAAAACAAATATGAGCCCACAGAGGACAATACAGATAGAAACGAGCAGAATCTTTTCTTTATCTTGTCTTCTCTATTGTTTCTTTGTGTAGATTAATATTGTCAGATCTGGGCCTTCCTCATCTTACAGTCTTTGTCTTAGTCATATAGCTGTAGCCCACACTTCTCAGACATGCGATTTCCTTAAAAATACTTTCTGTTTTCTTAAGATCTTTGATATCAATTCCAAGCTGTCAGGTACAAAAACAGCATTTGAAATGTTTGAACAAGACCAAACATACTACCTGCATCCTCGCTTATTTGCTGAGCAAGATATGTTATCAACAGCAAAATAATCTGAATTGTAGAAATCAAAATGTCTCCATTCCCATAGATAAACAGGACTAGCAGCAACAACAAGGCTGCCTGGAATCCCTTCTTCTACAACTATATCTCATTCAATTTACATCTCATTAGAAGTATGTAATGCTTTCACTTGAAATTTACTGCATTAAATGTTTTAAAGCTCTTATAAAATCTCATTAGAAAGCTGATATAATAAGTATTGTAAAGTACGTATATTTTGCAGACATACAGAGCATGGGGTGGCAATCTACCCCACCCCACCCTGGAGAATCATAGTGTCATGATGCATTGCCATCCCTATTGCAGTCCCTATAAGTTTGTTCATTCCTGATTTGGTGTGATTAGAAGCGATGACATAGCTTCTTTGTAAATAGTTTGAGCCTATGTTCACCTCAATGTAGTATAAAGACCCACCTCCTCCAATAAAATGGATAGAATTTGCCTCCCTACAAAAATGAAGAAAACTTTCACTTGCTATTTTGGCCCAACTTCATGAAATTCTGGAGACAAAGATAAATTGAAAGAGACTGAGAGAGCACAGGGTAAATTGTACAGCCCAGCTCTATTATTTGTACTAATTAGAAAGCAATTTCACAACAATATTTGTGGATGTGTCGGACAGTCCTTCCATACTTTTGTGAAGAAGGCAATGAAAGCTCTATTTAGATCTAATTGAAGGCAATGACAACTCTGTTTAGTAAGGCTGAATAAAAGAAGCACTTCTTTGTTAAGAACTTTGAGACTGCAAGCATATTTTTAATATGTAAACAAGAGAACCTTTTATGACAGTAGTTTCTTTTTTAAAAAGTTTTAAAAATGACATTATACTGTTTTATGTGGTTTGAATTGTTTTACATTTGTATTGTGAATTTTTAAAAAATGTTTTGGAAGCTGCATTTCTCACTCTGGGAGAAATGTGGCATATAAAGGCAATAAACATCATCAACAACATTTGTATTTATACCACAAACAGTGAAATTGTCCCTCATTGTGTTACAATCATAATGTGATTCAGTTATGCCTTTGTTACTGGAAAAAGAAATTACAAATAGCAAATTGCACTTAGCCATGCACATTCACTTTGCAAAAGTGAAAGACTACATGAAAATATATTTTTTTTAATTTGAAAGAAGAGGCACACAGCAATCTTGCAAAAAGGGAAAAATCACACATAAACAATGTTTTTTTTAACTTGAAATAACATCTTTCTAGGAATCTCTAGGTCTTCCAACATGACTTTATGATTAACTTGTGCCAGAAACTAACCATAGTATTTCACTCAAGGACCCAGAGAGAACATTTTAATCAAATCCATAATCTAATTTGCAAAAGTGAAATCCACAAATGTGGAGGACAGACTAAAATTCTAATTTATTACTCCAAGCTCTGCCCAGATCTGGTATAGATATTCACTGGACTGACCTAAGACATTTTGTTACCAGAGACATTGGGGTCACCCAGTTCAACAATTTAGGGCAACTACTATAAGTTATGTTGCAAAGGGGAACATCAGTGAGTTACGGAAGGTTGTTGTTACTATTCTTGAGTGTCTGCTACTTAAGATGATATCTCCAAAAGGAGTATTGATCCTGATACTAAGATACTATTCAGGTGTTAGACAAAAATAAAATTTCCTACACAAATACCAATTCAAGTAGGTCTAAGCAATCAATCCTTCTCCAAATACCTGTTTGACCTGCTTGTGGAAAACCAGCATGGATAGGGCCATCCTGATTTCTCAGAGAAAAAGCCTTATGAACCTAATAGATCGTAAATCTAGGTTCATAGAAAGTGATATGGTTCTTCAGATAACCTGGGCCAGAACCATTTAGGGCTTTGTGGGTCAAAACCAGCACATTGAATTTTGCCCAGAAATGTGTTGGAAGTCAGTGGGGCTTCTGCAACAAAGGAGTAGTATGCTCCCTGTATCTAGCCCCAGTTAGCAATCTGACTAGTGCTCTTTAGACCGACTGAAATTTCTGAGCACTTTTCAAAAGCAGCCTCACATAGTGTGCATTACAGTAGTCCAACTGCTATGTAACCAAGGCATGTACCACCATGGCCAGGTCTGACTTCTCCAGGAACAGGCATAGTTACAGCACTAGCTTTAACTGCAAAAGCATTCCTGGTCACTACTGATACCTGGACTTCAGAACTGAATTCAGGAGTACCCCCAAACCGTGAACCTACGTTTTCAGTGGAAGTGTGACCCCATCTAATACAAGTTGACTCTCTATTCCCAGATCCATCTTACGATGGATCAGGAGCATGTTTGCCCTCATCCAGAACATTACAACTGTCAGGCACTGGTTTAGCACAGTACTTCCATAGAATTCAGTGGAAAGCAGTAATAGAGTTGGGTGTCATCTGTGTATAGATAGCACCTCACCTCAAAACTCCGGGTGACCTCTCCCAACAGTTTCATGTATATGTTGAACAGCTTGGGGGACAACACAGAATCCTGAGGGATCCCACAGGCCAGTGGCCAAGGAGTGGAACAGAGCTCTTAGTGCCACCTTCTGAGAAGGTCCCTCCAGGAAGGAACAGAGCTGCTAAAGAACAGTGGTTGGGACTGAACATTGGATGTAGGCTTTAGGGTCTGATATTCTTCCTTTCCTTGGTCAAAAGAACATAACACTTTCTATGTTTGGTTGCAGGGATTTCAGGGACTTGGAACTGGCTAACATAGAGCTCTAGATCTCATTATGTGCAGTTGATTCTAGTGCAAGCTTGGTTTTGGGATTCATGTAAGCCTTGTCATCTGTAATATATGCAGGAAAAGAAAGAAACACAGGGATTAATTCACTAGTAAACAAAATTGCAAAGCAACCATTTACAATACTGACAACTGAACTGAAGATTGGATTTTTAAAAAATGGAGAATTAAAGATCCTTTGAGTCCTAAGGACTCTGTTCTCCACCATTGCTTAATGTAGCTTAAATAGTATAATGGGAAACTATTCATCTTTTCTGGTAATAAAAGCCAAATGTGTGTGTGTTTGTCTTCATAATGTTTATTGCAGAGCTTGTATGGTTTTGATGTTTCCCATTCACTGAAATATTAACATCAGCATCTGCTCAGTTTTATGTTACAACAGTTATCCTAGGCAAGAGAGGAAGGTTAATCTGTTTTTCCTCCTGTCATACTATAGCATCTCCATTCTTGCTTCTTTTATTGAATAGTTTACAGTGAGCAAGGAAACAGGGAACTGGCACATCAGGAAGAGGGAATCTGATTAAATCAATATAAATAAAACAGGATCAATTATATCAACAGGAGTGTAGAAAGTTGGGTTAGAACGGTTTAAGTGGAATTCCAGGAGTAGGACAGAACAGCAACTCCTCCAAGTAATTTCTGCTCCATTGTAGAATGTCACATACCCTTGGCCTCATATAGTTCATATGATCTCTTTATTTATTATCAATTCCCTGCTGTGGTAGTCATCCTAGTGACGCAGCTATTGGCAGAGGAGCCCTGTCTTTTTGTTTCCACCTTTCAGAAGACACCTTCTCACAGTTCTCCCAAGTTGTACACAGGAGGAAGGTGAATATGGGGTAGATGAAGGGGCTCAACTAGGGCAAGGAGGCCAGTCTTGGGTGTTGTCCACAAAGAGTAAGGCCTGGTAGAACAGAGGCAGTGGCAATCTCCAGTCAAGGGCAAATTTGCTCAAGTGAAATCAATTAAAGTAGAGGATCAACTGTACTTTAGTTTGATAAATTAAATCGAAATGTTTTGATATTGTTACATGATCAGGTTTTACTGGCAAGTAGGTGTGGCAACAATGAAGAAAATGGAGATAAGTATGCTAGAAAAACCTAACAAAAATAGTTGGGTATAGCTACACAGTAGGGCTGCTGCTCCGAAACATACATACATTTTTGCTCTCTTATCTCTCCTAACTCAAGTGTTCTCCTGATAAAAATGTTTAGGGAGAAATGTACCTGTTTTAAAGATACATTGGATTGCTTCATATGACATAGTTATAGAACTATAATTTCTCTTTAACTGCCATGGGCATGAGTTCCTAGGATCACAGTTTACAGTGAAAAATTTAGCTAGAGATCTATAGTGTTTCATCAAACTACAAACCCCAGAACGCATAGGATGCTGCTATGACAGTTGAGGTCAGGCCCGTAGCCAAGATTTTGTTTCAGGAGGGGCTGGGATTTTGGTTCGGGGGGGGGGGGGGCTGAGTCTGAGTGGGAGAGGGTCTACCCTAGCAAACCGTTTGTATTGTTATCCCAATACCCCCATGCATATGGGATATATTGAGCATGGTGATCAAATCATAATATGAATAAACATAACAGTTTAAATAATAAATGTAAGGCTTTCTCGCGGATCAACCTGAGAATTTGGGGGGGGGGGGGGCTGAAGCCCCTCAACCCCCCCCCCCCCCCCCGCTACATGCCTGGTTGAGGTGGAATCACAGTGCTAGAATTTTGTAGTGTGAAAATACCCACAGATTCTGTCATTATGAAATAACCTAAAGGCACCAGATCCTTTCTGATCTTGGAAGCTAAGTGGGGTCAGTCTTCAATGAGAGAGAATGCAAGTTATAATTGGGAATGAACTCACAAATACACTGCCAGTGTAGGCTCATATAATCCAGTTCAAAACTAGAATTAGATACTGGATTATATAGCAGTGTAGGTCCAGCCAAATGACTTTTTCACAAAGTCCAAGCAAAATTTCCCGCTTCACCTGGCTTTGCGGAGAAAAGAGAGGGGAAGTGGGGCGAATCTGTCGTGCTGTATGCAGCTCCCTCTCGGTGACGCTTTCCCCATCACACATGGGAAGTATTGCCCTTCTGGGAAGAATCTATGTTGGCTCCATTGGAGACATCACAACATGGGAAGCCTTCCTTGTTGTGAGGGAAGTGTCCAAGGATGCTTCCACCACAGTTGGGGACGGGGCCTCTTCTGAAAGTCACACAACTAGTTGGAAGCATCCTAGAATGCTGAATTTGGTGAGTGTGATGACATCATAAGACATACACACACAAACACCAAAACACTGAGATTTGGATTATGTGCACTTTAAAGGAGCTACACTTTAATTTGAACATTGTCTGAGTTGTCTGATTGGGTTCTGACATCATCTGAATCCAAAACACCTCCCTGTCTGGATCTTTTGTGGCCACCTTTAAAGAAGAAAGTGCATGGTTACAAACAATGGCTTTTCTCATTAACTGAAGTGGCTGAAGATTAATGGCAGCACTTTAAGTGCACATGTGCTTTTTAGCCTGACATTTAGTAGTGCCCTATCCTAATGGGATTGCAGCTGAAAGGCAGTGTGTCACAACCTTCTCAGCATTTTATGAGCTGTACACCATTCCTAATGGTTCATGGGCAGAAATTCAACATGTCCTGTTTTTTATTATAGCAATGTGGCTCTGCCTACTTCTAATAACCCAAAAGGAAGTATTTCCCAAGACATCAGAGACACATTAGGAACCTTTGACTCATCTACAACTCCTGTCAGTGCAAAAAACATGATGATTCTTAGGTTTTTCAGACAATCTGGCAGCTGTATTCTTTGATTCTCAGGATTGAGAAAGTCTGATGTTTTGTATGGGTGTGCACAATTTGGTTTTTGTGTACCAGATTCGGATGGTTCAGCAGATTACATTGCTGGATCATGAAAACAAGTCTGGCATGAGGCAGCCAAAGCCTTAGCAACCAGATCTTTTTGGCTAATGGGAGCTAATGGGGACCAATGCGGCTGAGGGGCACTCTACCTGAGACAGCAGCAGTGGCGTGTGGGCAGGGCAGCCTTGCAAATAAGGAAAACTGCTGCTCTTCCTTTGTTTTTCTTCTCCAGCAGCCTCCTTCTTGAAGACGCTTCCCCTCGCCTGGGAATTTGAGGCAAATGGGAACTCGCTTTCCCAGCAGCACTTGGTGTGGCACAAACATTTAAGGAGCCTTGTGCTCCCTCCCGGGGCATGATGGGAGTTGGGGTTTTTGCTCTCTGTGTTTTTCATCTTTTTTTTCCAGCCAGTCAGAGACCTGGTTAACTGTTTCCATTTTTCTCCCCTCTTGTGGTGTGTGCTTGAGAGTTCAATTCCCAAAAGCCCCTCTTGTAGTTTTTTTAAAAAAAATGTTATGGTAAAACTCTTCAAATCTCCAAAATATTAGTGGCATGGTGAAACATTCTAAAACTTGGCAGGCCAATGTGGCCAACAAGTGAGGTGAGTTTCATGCTGCTAGGCCTAAAGAAAACAGAGAAATGAGTCTACACTGCCAGATAATCTGGGATAATCAGATAATCTGGCATCAGATCCTGGGATATAGGGCAGTATAGATCTAGCCTAAGAAACATTTCTCTTTTCTCCCACTTTCCTTCAGCTTAGTTCAAACTTATGCAGATGGAGTTCAAAATGTGAAAGTATTAGGCTTCTCTCTTAGGATCTTGGCACATTTGGAGTCCTGTTTGCATTGAACTTTGCCATGAATCTGAATCCAGACTACACTTCTGCATACTTTCCTTTTGGTTTTGATTCCTGGCTTCTCACTAATATCCTTGTTCGCAGCCCCTGGATTGCTAATTCATTACCAGCTTCTCCTTTCCTGGAGTGAACTATGACAAAAAGAAGTTTGCACTCAATTAACTCAGCAGGGAGGAAAAGAGAGGAAAGGAAAGGAGGGGCAGAATCCTCCTTTTTCTAGAAGGAGGAAGCAAAACCAAACTATTTCAGCCTCTTAGCTTATGCATTCTTCCTTAATAACTACCTTTGCCATTTTGACTGCAGTCTGATGTTGCTTGGCCTTCTATGTCCTGGATTTCATGTGTCAATTACTGAAAGGTATTTTAGATGCTAGAGTGAAATAATCTGATCATTTATCTTAACATTTTGTATGTAGCTGTTATCATCATGCACTTTGAGCAAGGCTGTCGTTGTTTTAGCCAGAAATGCTAAGGGCTCATCTATACATCAAAATCCAGGTCCAGTCTGGATTTCTCCTCCAAACCAGCCCCACATTCTGTGAAGCTGTCCAGATGCTCCACCTATGAGTTGATGTAACTATGCGAGTCTAGAACAGGCATGGGCAAACTGTTTTGCCTTGGGGCCACATTGTGGGCCTGGTCGGGAGGGCCAGGCTGGGAGGAAGAGGAGCCAGGCACATGCTGGGGAGAGGCAAGGCCTGTAGGGGGCAGGGTAGTTTCTGGGTCATCCTCAGATTGTACTCCCATCATCGGGAGTAAGGCGGGACATACAGTGACTGCCCCCATCCTCCACTCTACCCGATCCTCCTCCAATCCTTGGCATTATGCTGGAAGAAGGGCGAGACAGGTGGTGACTGAGAGTGCTATGGGGACTCTCAGCCACCGTGTACCTTCCTTCTGGCATAAGGAAGGGGCTGCTTGCACCATCCTTATGCCGGGAGGAAGAGGAAGGCAAGACAAATGGTGGCTGAAAGTGTGCCAAGCTAAGCACCCAAGGGGCCGCACCTGGCCCTCGGGCCTTAGTTTGCCCATACCTGGTCTAGACTGTACAGTAGGGTCAAACCTGATGCCACTCCACTGGATAGTCATACTGAGCTGGCCTGCCATTCCTGTCATGGCAGAAGCTGCCAACACCTTTGCTAACAGTCACCCACATAGCCAAGGAGGAGAGATAATCACCCCTCTTCTTCCTTCATCATGCAGAGTTGCAAATCATACCTCCTTTTCCATGCTAGGAATGTCAGATTCGAATGTTGGTAGGCTCAAAGTTGAGGTGCAGTTCATTTAACAAGTTTTGGGATTGATTTGATTGAATGCAATTATTGTTTTATTTACATAATTTTATTGTGTCCAGGAGCCACAACATAATTAGGATAAAGTTAATTTTCTTTTTACAAAATGTATATAATGATTGCACATTTTGAATGATTTTTAAAAACAGCAGTTATACTTTTTTGTAGACTTTTATTCTCCATAGTATGCATTAATTATATGCAATTTGATCTGGTACTGTCATTAGATCAATCCCAGGTGTAACATATTTTGTCTCATTATGATACATTGTTGTAATGTTATGCTGATTCCAGTGAGCTTACTAAATTTTTCACTGTGCTTTGTTTAGTATAGAAGCATTACTGTTTGTTTCTGTTCTGTTTCAGTATTTTTTCTTTTTAAAAAGCTTTGTAATTTCACATCTGCTGAAATCACTTTTCTCTGTGATATGACATTAAGAATCAAGAAAGGGTGTTAGTGTGAAAGTGCAGTCCATTTTTGTCTTTCAGAAATCCAGAAATCTTGTTTGATTAGGTTAAAAGTTAAGGCCAATGCACAGCCTGTTGAATCATTGTAAATTATGCTGCTGCAAGTAAGATTAGTTTATTTAATTCCCACTGCATTCCCTATCTGTAGCTCAGCCAGTCCCCAAATGACTAGAGAAGACCAAAATTCTATTTGGATTAAAGCTGCAGAAACAGAGATTACAGGGATTGAAACACCTTATTTTATTTTATTGTAAGGCTTGGTTTCGTGTTCTACTGACAACTCAGCTGGTGAAAAATGTCTGAGGATACAAGTCCACCGTTGAATATAAAAGAACATTTCAGTAATCTTAAAGTAAACAACCTGAAGCTTACTGTAACTCTGTGGAATTAAGCTGAATGAGTGTGCTGCGGTCCCACAGTTGGACTTCTGAAGTGAAACATTTGCTGTGTGCTTCCCATTTTTAACAAATGTAGTCAATAACAGAACAAGCCTTTTGTTGAATAGTCATGATATTTTCCTCTTGTTCCTTCCTCTGCCATTAACAGAAGCATTTCTAAAGAAATTTAGCTGCTGAAACACATTCATTAGCACAGAGATTTTGAAAGTACAGTAGAGTCTCACTTATCCAACATAAACGGGCCGGCAGAATGTTGGATAAGCGAATATGTTGGATAATAAGGAGGCATTAAGGAAAAGCCTATTAAACATCAAAATAGGTTATGATTTTACAAATTAAGCACCAAAACATCATGTTATACAACAAATTTGACAGAAAAAGTAGTTCAATACGCAGTAATGTTATGTTGTAATTACTGTATTTACGAATTTAGCACCAAAATATCACAATGTATTGAAAACATTGACTATAAAATGCTGAGCATCATGGAATGGGAGCGGTGAGTTCCGTGCTTAAAGGGAAGGTGGTGGAGCATGCCGCCAAATTTACCCTCGTCTAATGAGATTGTAACTCTCAATGAGCTGTAGCAAAATGTGTAAATGCATTTTATTAAAAACTAAGGTATTATATTTTCAAAATCCTGTGGTGCAACATCTGTAATTGGAAATTCATAGATGCAAAATTAGATCCAAATAATTAATGGACATGTTTTATGTGTGGGCTTATCCTATAAGATCAGACTTGTAAACCTTTTCTCTGTTCAATCAGTCTTTCCCAAATCATTCCTAACTTATATATTTCTACTGTATATATTTTGAAGATGGAAAAGTTATTGTCCATGTTGTGTATTCCTTAGGATAATTTACCACCTTGGAGGTCAACATTAAACACAAGGTTTTATTTAATAGAACACCTCGAAGAAAATGGCAAATACATGCTAGAGTGTTTAATTTATGAATGTTTAAAAGGGAGCAAAAAGGGCCACAAGGAACCTGCAGCTTTATTTTTGAATTAAACGTAATCTTAGGACTTCATCACATGTCATGAGTTTCCTGTTGTTGCATCACATTTCCATCATTATTGGATCACATTTTTATTGATCAGAAAAATCTATTAAGGGCTCCAATATCACTGCTCTTCAGCTATCGTTTATGGTGCAATTGTTTCATTCTGCTGCAGTTCTGATATTCTGGAAGTCATGTGTTATGAGTGGGCATGATCACGTATTCTGCTCCCTTATGTACCCCAGCAGGATAAGGTCACTCCACTTTCACTCTACTGACAAAGAATACATCATGGTGTACAGAAAGAATATTGCTTTGCTCCAATACTTAGGTTAATTATTATTATTATTATTATTATTATTATTATTATTATTATTATTAAAAACTTGTCTTGCTGCAATTGTGCAATTGCTCTGCCATGACAAGTTGAAATTAGGGCAGCACCTTCCATTTGTAGAAGTGTTGGAACTGAGCAATTGCATCATAAGAAAACAAACTACACTTATACACATAGGATGGACATGGTAGGAAGGTGGGATCAAGTGGAGCAGTGTGAGAGACTGGGAATGTAGATCATTCAAGGGGAGCAATAATGCTATTGGAGAGAAGGTGTGAAAACAATTGTTTCTATACTGATATGTTTCTGTTTGCATAAACAATGTAATTTTTGTATTGTAAATTGCTTCCTACTACTGCATTTTCTTTTTAAAAGAAAAGAGCTCTGGACAGGAAGCAATGTGTTAGAAAGACTCTTCCCCAGAAGGAAACTGATATACAACACATTTGTGTAATCTTTCCCCACACAAAGCCTTTTAAATGAGCATATATATAACCGTTTCATATCATAGACATTTTTCAAGAACCTTTATGTACAGTATTTTACCTGGAGGACTATGGCAGAGGTCTTCCTGCCTGGAGGCTTTCACATACTTTTAAAATCTATTTGTATTAGCGGGAGCAGCGATATCTAACAAAAAGTCCACCAGTTTTAGATTTTCATTATTCTAAGGAGTAGCATCCCTTTGACTGCCTTGTCTTAATAGAATCTATGCCCATGTGGGACCAACTTACTATCACTAAAATGGATGGAAATATTTGCTATCAAAAACATACCTCTCGTACTGTATCATTCTCCACACAGGTCTAGACACATATTCTTTCACTTTTTATATAAAAATAGAATGAGATGTCCACTAAACACTTAACTGTTAAAAATAGTAATGAACTACACAGTAGCTCTCTGCCCATATTCCCCACTCCTTATGAAGGCATAGTTTCTCATAAATTGTTATGCACACCAGTGTTTCCAAATGTTGGCATCATGGTCAATTGTCAGGTGCTTTAGGTTCTGTAATCCAGAAACAACCTGAGACCCACAGGTTGAGGACAACCAAGGCTACATTTCCCCAACCCAAGAAGAAACCTGCTGAGTGACATTAAAGGTTGGCCTAGTCCAGCAACTGGTTTCCATTAAAACCAATTAGAAACTTCTAGAAATCCCTTAGGTAGGTCAGGAATCAGTGATCCCCTACCAAAAAACCTACATACAACAACCTGCACCGGATATGCTACTACCCTTTAAAAAGCAATCTAACCTTAAATACTCTGTGGGCCTATTCAGAAAGGGCCCATAACACAGGAGCTTCTGTGGTTTTACTGGGGGCATCCAAACAATGTCTCTGGTAAAACTGAATTAATTAGAGAAAAAGTAAGGAAAACCCTGCTTTGTCCTGAATTTATTTGATACTTATTTAGACCCGGGTCTTCCTCCGTGGGCCTGGAGAAGTGAAGAGGGAACCCACCTCCACGCCATATCCCCCCTAAAATCTTTAAAATAAAATAAAATCTTCCTGGGCTGCCATTAGGCCTCTCTGCATGCTTCCTGGAACATACCACTGTAGCGTTAGGAGGGGGGCATAAATTTCTCCCTCCCCTCACTTCCAGGCGCAACATTGGTACAGCCTGGGAAGAATGCAGAGAGGCCTAATGGCGGCCTGGTAAGTTTTTCTTTTATTTTAAAGATTGTAGGGGATAATTTGTGTTGTCCCCATTGTAGTATGGTTTACCATGCTAAAATGGGGAAAACACACAGAAAAGCCCGCTTTTTTGTGTGCATGTGTGAACAGCAACGTGTGGAGAAACCGGTTACTTTAACTTGTTTACTCCCACAATAAATTGCTGCCTGGAAGTGGCCTGACTTCCAGGTGACAGTAAGGGCTAGTAAGTTGCAGAATTATGAGATTTTACAGAATTCTGTTTGGATGCTGGAAATCATCTATTCAAATATTTTTCTTTTGAGTGTACAAAACTCATTTTTCCCTTTTAATTTCCCCATTTTGACATTGCATTGTTTTTCCTTGCTGCTTGAGTGTTAAGAGAGCTACCACTTTTCTTACCTGCTTGAAATGTGAAGAGTCCAATCATTTTATTTTATTTTATTGGTAAGAAAGAACTACTTCTGTCTTTTGCCAGTTCAATCCCTTTATGCTTGTAACAGGGTTTTTCCAGTGCATGAAATGAAATGAAATGAAATCAGCGTCAGAGGTGTGAAGTCGGATAGCACCAAGTGGCTTGCTTGTAGCAGTGAAGTCTTTGGATAGCAGTTAGAGGATATATTTGGGTACTAGATGGTATATGTAAAGAAATATATATGGAAAGGTATCATTTCAACAACAGAAGGTCGGGGAAAATGAATATTCTAAGAAATGGAAAATATGTGTGTATGTACATATTTGATGGTAGTGGTAGAAACAGAGGGTACCACTACCGAAATATAACTCTAAGAAATATACATCTGTATTTTTATCAAAAGAAACATCCATCAAACAACAACTTCGATGTCTATGCATGCTCTATGTTTTCTTCCAACTGCCTCAGAACCTGGAAAGTATGCATTCAGACCAAAACAGATTTCTCTGTTCTAGCCAATCCTGTATAAATCTTTCAACCTCTGAAGAGGCGTTTGAAAGCGGAAAACATTGAGAGAAATCTAGCACCCATATTTTTAGGCATGGCAACAACATGTGAATGTGGGTGTCTTCTTAATTATAATTTATCACTAGGTTCTGTTTTGTTTGTTTGGGAACAGTACAAACATAAATACATCTTCATGATCAAATTCCATAGTTACTGTAGTGGTGGTGAAGATGAAAAGGAAAAGCATGGCAGTTGCTTATAAAATCTGTTGGGACTTAGGAAATATGGGATTGGGGTGTAGAGTGGTGCCACATAATCAAAGACAAATGGTAGCCAGGCATGTTTTGTCCAGGTTCAGTTATTGTGTAAAAGTGAGACAT